>NW_019524952.1:84736-222382 GCF_002814215.2 Seriola lalandi dorsalis | reverse complement strand
GGACTTCTGTGCTAGTCACAGCTTGGCCATAACTAACACCATGTTCAAACATAAGGATGTCCACAGGTGCACTTGGCACCAGGACACCCTAGGTCGCAGGTCTATGATCGACTTTGTAGTCGTATCATCAGACCTGCGGCCGCATGTTTTGGACACTCGGGTAAAGAGAGGAGCAGAGTTGTCGACCGACCACCACCTGGTGATGAGTTGGATCAGATGGCGGGGGAAGACGCCGCGCAGACCTGGCAGGCCCAAACGGGTTGTGAGGGTCTGCTGGGAATACCTGGCGGAAGAACCCGTCAAGATGATTTTCAATGCACACCTCCGGCAAAGTTTCGACCACGTCCCGAGGGCAGTGGGGGACCTGTCTCTTATACACATCTGACATCGGGGGCGGTGCCTTTGGAGTGGCAAACCGGGGTGGTGGTCCCCATCTTTAAGAAGGGAGACCAGAGGGTGTGTTCCAACTACCGTGGAATTACACTCCTCAGCCTCCCTGGTAAGGTCTATGCCAGGGTACTGGAAAAGAGGGTCCGATCGATAGTTGAACCTCAGATCGAGGAGGAGCAATGTGGTTTTCGTCCTGGGCGTGGAACTGTGGACCAGCTCTTTACCCTCGCTAGGGTGCTGGAAGGAGCATGGGAGTTTGCCAATCCAGTCCACATGTGTTTTGTGGATTTGGAGAAGGCTTACGAACGTGTTCCCAGGGGCACCCTGTGGGGGGCACTCCGGGTGTATGGGGTGGATGGCCCCTTGTTAGTGGCCATTAAATCCCTGTACCAAAGGAGTGTGAGTCTGGTTCGCGTAGTCGGCAGTAAGTCGGACCTGTTCCCGGTGAGGGTTGGACTCCGCCAGGGCTGCCCTTTGTCACCGGTTCTGTTCATAACTTTTATGGACAGAATTTCTAGGCGCAGCCGGGTGGTGGACGGGTTTGGTTTCGGTGGCGGGAGGATCTCGTCTCTGCTTTTTGCGGATGATGTGGTCTTCCTAGCTTCATCGAGCGCCGACCTTCAGCTCTCGCTTGGGCGGTTCGCGGCCGAGTGTGAAACGGCTGGGATGAAAATCAGCACCTCCAAGTCTGAGGCCATGGTTCTCAGCCGGAAACGGGTGGATTGCCCGCTTCAGGTCGGGGGGGAGGCTTTGCCTCAGGTGGAGGAGTTTAAGTATCTCGGGATCTTGTTCACGAGTGAGGGTAGGATGGAGCGGGAGATCGACAGGCGGATTGGGGCGGCGTCAGCAGTGATGCGGACGCTGAATCGGTCCGTTGTGGGGAAGAGGGAGCTAAGCCGGAAGGCGAAGCTCTCAATTTTCGGTCGATCTACGTTCCGATCCTCACCTATGGTCATGAGCTTTGGGTAATGACCGAAAGAACGAGATCACGAGTACAAGCGGCCGAAATGAGTTTCCTCCGCAGGGTGGCCGGGCTCAGCCTTAGAGATAGGGTGAGGAGCTCGGTCATCCGGGAGGGACTCGGAGTAGAGCCGCTGCTCCTCCATGTCGAGAGGAGCCAGTTGAGGTGGTTCGGGCATCTAGTGAGGATGCCTCCTGGACGCCTCCCTGGGGAGGTGTTTCGGGCATGTCCCACCAGGAGGAGACCTCGAGGTCGACCAAGGACACGCTGGAGGGATTATATCTCTCGGCTGGCCTTGGAACGCCTCGGGATTCTCCCGGAGGAACTGGTGGAAGTGGCTGGGGAGATGGCCGTCTGGACCTCTCTGTTGAGGCTGCTGCCCCCGCGACCCGGATCCGGATAAGCGGGAGACGACGAGACGAGACACTTCCTTTGGCTGAAGTGTTCTACAGTCTGATGGCAGAGGGAACAAAGGATCTCCTTAACGTCTCTGTTCTGCAGCGCAGTGAGATGAGACATTTGCTGCAGCTGTAGCTGCTTCTCTGTCCTGCCAGAATGTTGTGGAGAGGATGGTTGGTATTGTCCAAGATGGCCCAGCCTTTTTTAACAGCTTGTCCAGTCTTCTTGTGTTCATGTTGGACAAGCACACTGCAGCATAAACGAGTAAACTGTCCACCACTGATAAAACATGTGCAGCATTTCACTGCCATTGTCAAAGGACCTGAGCCTCCTGAGGAAAAAGAGCCGGCTCTGCCCCTTCCAGTAGATGGCATCCGTGTTCAGGGACCAGTCCAGTTTACTGTCCAGGTGCACACCTAGGTATTTATAAGTGTGCACCACCTCAATGTCCTTCTCTCGAATGTTGACTGGCTGAAGGGTGGGCCTAGACCTCCGAAAGTTGATGACCATCTCCTTGGTCTTAGAGGTGTTGAGAAGGAGGCAGCTCTTATCACTCCATTCACTGAAGGCCATCGTCAGATCCCTGTACTCCTCTTCCTGCCCATTCCTGATACGCGCCACATTAGCTGTGTCACCCAAGTATTTCTGGACGTGGCAGGACTCAAAGTTATATTTAAAGTCCGCTGTATACAGGGTGAACTGGAATGGAATCAGAACAGTCCCCTGTGGAGCTCCAGTGCTACTCATCACTTTCCCTGAGACACAGTTACCCAGCCTGACGTACTGTGGTCGTCTTGTCAGGTAATCCACAATCCAGGACATGAAGCAGGGATATAATCCTCATGTAACCACCTGGCTCATCCAAGTAAGAATGGGTGGAGCATATAACGGACGGCATCATCCACTCCAATGTGTTCAATGTGTAGGCGAACTGTACGGGGTCTAGTGCATGTTCAACCAGAAGGTGGAGAAGCAGCCGCTCCAGGGTCTTCATGATGTGTGATGTCTGTAGTCATTTATCTCAGCTGGTCATCCTACTTTAGGTACCAGAACAAGACATGATGTTTTCCACAGGACCAGGACCCTCCCTGTTTGTGAAACTTAAGTTAAAGATCCTCTGGAGAGGCTTAGCTAGCTGGGCTGCACAGTCCTTCAACAGCCTTGGACACGCACCATCCTGGCCTTTTGCTATTCCAGGACGTAACCTCTTGAGCCTCACCCTCACCTCCTCCGCTGTAAAGGACAGGAGACTTGACCCCAGTGTGGAGGGAGTTGCAGCTGCAGTGTCAGGTTGTGGAGGAGATGTTGTAGGAGAAGCTGCAGCTGAAGCAGTGGGAGAGAGAACAGGTGAGGCTGTGTCAAACCTGTTGTAGAACAGGTTGAACTCAATGGCCTTGTTCACTAATGATCGACCGATATGGGTTTTTCAATGGCCGATGCCGATATTTAGGGTCGTTCCGTCGTCACAATCTTTCCAGAAACTGACTCTGCCAATCACCTGGCTAATACAAAAATGGGCAAAGAGGAGGGGCGCATGTCGAGCCGAGATTCGGTGCATGCCGGCTTGTGGCAGGCATATGCTCACCCACCTGTCACTCAAAGCAGCACACCCTCAATTCTCCATAACTTTAAGCCTTAATAAAATGTAAAAAGGTGAGTTATATAAAAATGTACCCCCTGCCCAGTTGTCGTGAAGGAGGAAATTGGCTATTGTGGCATCGCAAGGGGACAAGTAGTAGAGGGACGCTAGATTCCCATACAGGAACAGCTGCCACATCACAAAATGGCTGCCGGGGCAACAACTACCTCTCCCAGATTGCAGCTGCTCCATCCTAAAATGGCCACCGCAGCAAACACTCCAACTCCCAGAGTGCCTCACCGCTCAGACAGGTGCAGTGCAGGTGCTTAAATCACCTGATTGCATCAGGACTGGAAAACATGTGGAGCAGAACAAAGAGGGCAGGGGGAACAAAGAGGGCAGGGGGGACAGAGAGCACAAGGCTGGAAGGAACGTGACTGAAGCCACACCGGAAAGGATTGTGAAAGGACCCACCTTTAAAGGAAATAGGACACTTTATGTTGGACTTTTATTGGAAATTCTGTTCAGGTTAAAATCGCCCTTCTCTCCATTGAGACCTTTTTAAGTTGAGTCACAGGCCTTGATTCTGAGTGGAAGAATGTACCTGAGTTACCTTTCTGTTAACCTGCCTGTTGGAAAATAAAAATTCTAACATTCTATTCTATCTATTATTCTATCAAGTCTCAGGTTATTTTGCTGAGGGGAAGATGGTTTTATGGTATAAAATACTAATTTGAGAGGGTTGGTCGATGCATTAAGTGCAGTAGTTATGGACAGTGTTTCCCATATTTTTCTGTGGCAGACCAACACAGGAATAATTAATTCAATTATTTTCATGAGAAATATAATACCAATATGAGAACTGGTCTCAACTGCTGGAACCAATATTGTGAGGCGCACCATCATGTATGTAAAACAAAAGAGCTACACATGAAAGAAGGATGCATTTATATGAATAACAGTGGTCTAAGCAATTACACCTTCATAACACCGTTTTAAAAACTTTGCACATTTGTAAACGCGTCACCAGTAACCTGATTTTTAGAGGTTTGAAGAACTAAGCTACTCTCTATCACATAAAGTTGGACTCACCGGTGAGAGAGAAAGTCTGATGAACTGGTGGAGGTGGGTGGAGGTCTAATCAGTTTGTGCTTTACAGGTACGGAGGTTGAGGAGTCTTTCTCACAACGAAAAAAACACAAAACACAAAGTCCCATTCGTAGCCATGACAGACATAAGATAAATACTATCAAACAACATCCGTTCACAACTACAGTGCAGACATCGCCAAACATTAAGGCTACTTAAATTACATAAAGGACAACATTATGTGTAAACATAAAGTTAGCTACACTGTCTACTAGCATAGCTGATGTTGCTTACACCGAGTGTTACCTAACGTTAGCTTTGGCTTATACATAAAACACACGTTGGGGAGCTGAAACAGCTTATGAAGGAGCTATCTACGTACAGCCCTGTGACTGACACAGAAGACAATTTTTTTTCTTTTTATTGTCATAGCATTTAATTTGCTCATTGCTATCGGGATATTAAGAGAATTTAAAGAAATATCACAAAAAGTGTTTCTGAAACAGATTACCTCATCCTCATCCTTGATTATTGAAATTTTATTGAAGTTTTTGATCACATCTTAATTCAGTTCATTCAATGACTTTATTCAGATTATGGTCTTAATCTGTAAATGTTGCAAACCTGAGATCAATACTGAAACATTGCAGTCTGTGTAAAAGTCAGTGACCACACTTACAGACACTTGAAAAGACGCTGAATGACGGAGACGCAGATGCTTCCAACAGACAAAGCAAACACCTGGACGTTGGAAAAAAAAAAGTAGAAACAATGCCTAAACTGTCATCAGGGGGTGAAAATATGTACCTAAATAGAAAACTGAACTGGCGTCAGGTCACACTGCAGACGTTACCTCAACGTGACGTCTTCAACTTTTAATAATCATTAAACTCTACATTTTGACATGTTCTGAAAAACTGTCTTACAAGAATTTCATCAGTGCTCATGTTCACATCATCACATCTGTTCAGATTAATTTTCCATGTAAAATAATCAATTACAATATAATGTAATTATTATCTATTAATATGTATATTAACAATACACATGTAACAATATATGAATTAATTTTTAAAATCTAATAGTCAGCACTGCTGATATGCTGGAATAGGGGAGACCGGGGATGGTTCTAACACTTTTCATATTGCCATCTGTATCTTCAAGTTTGTATCACTTTTAAGTCAGTGTGTTCAAATCTGAATATAAACTTGTTCCATGTGTCTGCTTTTAAATGGTGTAGGTGTTATCTCTAACACAAACAGAACATGTCTGTGGTTTAGTCTCAAACAAAAGGAGTGAAATGTTACAATTTGTCATGGTTTGCTATGGCAGACACTTTTTGTTAGTTTTGTTTGGACTTTTCTCACTTCCTGTTTTATTTTGTAATTTGGTTTCCTTGTGTGTGTCAGTGTTTTTGCTTCCTGTCTTGGTCCTGTTTCTGTGTGGTGATTGTCTGCCCCACCCTAATGTGTTTCACCTGTGTTCAATCACCCTTGCCTCCATTGTCTATATAGTCTTTGTGCTCCCCTTTGTCTGGGTCGGTTTGTCATTGTTGTCCCAGGGTTTGTCCTTAGCCTGTTCATGTTACCTGTTGTCATCCCCTGTGGTTCCCTGTGTGTGTGTTAGTTTAATAAACCTGTCTGCACCGTCTCCCATGTGTTGGCTGCATTTGGGTCCAGCCCTTACCCCTCAAACCCTGACAGTTGTGACACAATTCACCTCACAGCCAGGGTTAGTTGCAACATACCCTTGATGTTGAAAGCTTACTTTAAAAGTAAATAAGGACTGAAGGAATTCAGGAGATGGAGATTGAGTAAAATTGGCATGTACAGTAGACACCACATAACTTTATATCTGTTATTATGCAAACATAACTTTCAGTTTGCATATAAGAGTCTCTATAACATTGTTAGAGGATGAATTTTATTCTCAATAACAGTTTTTGTAAGTCTGGTTGTTTTGTGGTTTAGTGAAAACCTGGACGTCATTTCCAAACCGTTCTGTGAGAGGCTGGGCAACGGACCTGCCATCAGCCCCTGGGCAGACAGTTTAAAGTTCAGGTTATTTGACATGGGGTTGTGTGAGGTACTTATCTAGAGCCAGTGTATTACCTGCAGTAGATTCAGATCAGCTTCCAGTTTAGAGAAGCAACAGGGGCACTGGTACAGAAGTTGAGAGATGATAAGCTGCTATGGAGAGGGTCAGCAGAAAAATATTTGATCCACAAAAAAAAAAAAAAAAAAAAAAAACTAACAGCTATCAGTGTGAAGTGTAGATGTTATTTTAACCACTTAAACAAACAGCCCTTTCCTTTGGAACTACATTTTCTTAACTGTTTAACTACTCTATTCCTACACACAAATGCAACTATGCTTAGCTCTGTCTTACTCAAACAGCTGATCCATCAAATAATACAGTGCTCAGTTTGTGCCGGTGCTCCCGGCTGCTTCTCTAAACTGGGACTAGGACTATTTATGAGAACCTCATTCCACCCCCACGTCAAAAATAACCCAAACTATCACTTAAACTAGTGTAATGCTACACTTAATGTGAAGCTTTCCTCTGGAAAAGTCCAATAAAAACCCATAGGTTTTCACGTCTCAAGCTCATGTGTCACCTACTATATTCCTGTCAGGCCGAGACTCAAAGCAGGACTCAGATGCAGAGATATTAGAATACCAAAGGCTTTTATTGAATTCACTGGAGACCTCAGGCAGAGTGACAAACCAATGGCTATGAAATAACTAGACACTAGACTCTGAATCTTAACAAAAAACACTCCAGGAGGAGGAAAAAGGTACTACTCAAAGAAACAAACCAATAAACACAAAACACTCTGTAATGAGGAAAACCCTGACTATATAAAAATAAACCAAAAAAATAGTCTATTCACGCTATAAGCGGAGGATCGAGAATAAATAAACAACTGAGCTATATGAAATGAAAATCACTCTTAAACGAGGAAAAACAAAGATCTATGAAAATATGCTAAGGTAAAAACTACAAACAAAAATTCACTCTTATCGAGCGAAAACAAAGGGCTATGAACTTTAACTAGGGCAAAATTTACAAACAAAAATAAAATCACTCGTCTTGAGGTACATAAAGCTTACTTTGGCAACTTCTATGGCTGTGGACAAAAGGCTCGGGTGCAGGACGAAAACGAAGACACTCTGGCACAAGACAAGGGGAACACAGACTATTTAAACACATGGAGGGAAATAGGGGATAGGTGGAAACACTTAGGGCAATCAGACTGAGACACATGAGGAAGGGCAAGTGACCTGAAACGAGAGGAGAATTACTTTTCAAAATAAAACAGGAAATGACAGGACAAAACAAACCCAAGACAAGACAACCTCACCATGGTGTGACAATTCCCAAATAAGGCTGTTCCATCTCTCTCACATATATGTGTGAAAATTCTGCTGGATACCTAAACGTAGAGACGCTCTAGTGTCTTACCTAACTCACTTTTGTGTTAAGAGGGATGATGTATACTATCTAAGGCTACATCCACACTAATATGTTTTAGTTTTAAAACACATCTCTTTGGCTATATTTACTCCTGGTATCCAAACTACTCCAGAGTTTTCAAGCCTAAAACGCTGTTGACCCTGTTTTAGTTTGAAAACTCCAGGGTTACATTGTTGTGTGGATAGAAACAGAGACTTTAGGAAACACACCTCACCTGAATTAATACAACATGAATAATGAATTACAGGTGTTACTGACCTTGTTGTCTTTGCCCAAATAGCAAAATAAGGTGCATAAGCATTGACAAAGATTATTTCTGATACAGAGCTTGTCTGGACAGAGGTCGTTGTTAAGAATTCTTCAAGTTAAAGGACATTTGTGTATTCATGCTTTTATTTTGAAGTGGGTATTTTATTATGAAGACGATTTAAGCAGTTCCTCTTCCTTTTATTACGTTCTCCACTCGACATGATTACAGCGGTGCAGCAGTCACTGACGATGTAAGTTGTGTTCATAGTGATGTAAAATGAGAGTGTACATGTTACTTACCTCTCCTAATTGTGTTGTTTAGCGGCTGGTGCATATTTGCACTCTTTCAGATGTCGGTTTTTACTTGTAAGCATCATCGCAATTTAGCATCATTTAGGCTAACTGAGTTGTTTATATAGCAGTTAACTTTCATATTACTCTCATTTTGCATGTATATGTTACATGATTCAGGGTTAAAGCCGCGCTTATGAATATTCGATGAGTGAAACTGATATAAATGTATTTTATTTACTGTGAATTGTTTATTTACTGTATTTAATTTACAGAAGTATACGATGGTAACTCAGTCTTTTATTTCTTGTTATATATTTTCAGAAACTGCTCTATACCAGAATGCATTGTTGTACCAATACAGTTCTAAAGTAAACAATCAAAATTCTGCTGATGTCCTGCGTGCTTTCTGACCGAAGCCCTGCAGTGGTCGATTAGGCAAATATCAGCATTAGAGGTCGCACTCCTCAAAAAAGGTCCTTCGAGCCAGATTTTTTGACTGCTGCAGAATGTCATCAGAGGAAGATACAGCACTCCCCCCTCATACTGATGCACAAGAGCGACATGCAAGGTGGCGCCCTACACCCAAGCACCTAGAAAAGTACATCCTTGCCTACAACCCTCATAGGCCTGCCCTTTCCTCCTACCCCGACGACGGAGAGCATGAGGAGCAGAGAGGAGCAGCGGCCGCAGCAGACAGTGGACAAGCAGATGCAACTTCTCTTCTTGGCGCAGGTGGATCTTCACGTAGGTCTAACCAAGATGACCCACTGAGCACCACAGCACTCGAACAGCTTGTGGAATCCATATGCAGGAGCGCGAAAGAAGAAAAGGCGGAAATAGCCGAAGTTACTCACAAACTCCGTCAGTATGAATATCGACAACGTCGTCGCCAAGAACTACTGGAACACATCACATCATTCCTAAGGGAAGAAGAGGAGAATGAAGAGACTCACAAGGTAAAAGAGAAGCAAGTACATCACATGGAGTCGCATACTGAAAGACACACACCAGCAAATGTGATTCCAACATTAGAGATAGAAGCTGAGCCGAGAGGCTACACCTCTGTGGTAGTAAATGAGAGAGCAAAATCTGCATTCACACCAATACATCCAGCCTCTCCAAAGCACCTGAGCTCCTCCTGTCCAATCATCTCATCTGATCGAGCAACGTTAGCCTCACCCCCACAGCAACCCATAAAGCCAGTTCCCTTGCAACCCCAGGTAATAGGACTATATCGCAGTGAGGATGAATTCGCTTCCAGATACCGCCCTCAGGTACAACAGCTGTTAACCACAGCACTGCCCTACAAGCCCCCACCTTCATATCACAGACCACAAACAAAACCGAACTATCCTCCACTTCAATCCCCTTCAATCTATAGTCTACCTCAATATGTACCTATGTTATCATCTGCAGTGCCATCTCATTCACCGCCATTTCCCCCAGTAGTGCCTAACACCTCCCCAGCTGTTCAGTTGCTGTTCCCAACAAGCCAGACTACAGCTCCACACAACTCTAGTCTGCAACCACGCTCCATATTTGGTGTGCCCAAACCCAAAATCCCAGATTTCACTACAGATAGTGAAAGGGAGTTTGCTAACCTGAAATTGGCCCTAGAAAACCTGCTCGAGCCTTTTCCTGAACTGAATGAAAAGTACAAATACCATGTGCTACTCGAACATCTCAAGCTCCCAGAGGCACAGATGATTGGCCAGTCCTGCAGACATGATCCATTCCCATACACAGCAGCCATGCAGGCATTACAGCTTCAGTATGGTCAGCCACATCAACTAGCACAGAGTGAAATAGCAGCTATCCTGACTACACCTGATGTGAAGTCCGGAGATGCACGCAACTTCCAGAGCTTCGCTCTCAGAGTCCATCTCCTAGTCAGTATGCTGCTCTCTTTAGAGGGACCGAAGGGGATGGAACTCAACTGCTGCTCCCATGTTGACCGCTTATAATACCAAAGACCACAGAGATGGGTTCATCGAATATCTCCAGCTAAAGGGAAAGCTCAACACCACAAGTCTCAACCCCTACAATCTACAAGACTTAAATGGTTGGCTTCAAGGTAAAGCTCAGCAGCAGCGCCTGTCAAACAGACTAGTACAGCGCTATCAACCGGAGAAACCTGCTGGCAATGGGAAGGAGAAAATCCCATATAAGGGCAGAAGACAAAGTGTAGCCGTGTACCACGGGGCAGATCCCATTCAGCCAAGCACCTCCAACAAACCCATGTCATCTAGTGACAAGAAACCCTTTAAAGTGCACTGCCTCTTCTGTGATAGCAAAGAACATTACATCAGTCGCTGCCCCAGCATTAAAGTGCAATCAGCAACAGAGCTGGATAGGTGGATAGCAGACGGGAAACGCTGCTGGAAGTGTGCACGGGCCCACGCCCCTGAGTATTGCAACCTCAAGAAACCTTGCAGTGACTGTGACGACATCCATCTCCAAGTGCTCCCCAGCGTTGCTCAGTGCCGTTCCACTGACTTACAACCAAGAACCTCGGAGAGCCGAGTATATTTGACACCCAGCATAACCTCCAGCAAGGTGCTCCTGAAGGTGGTTCCTGTCCTGCTGCACAACAATTCCAATTCAGTAGAAACCTTTGCCATACTAGATGATGGAGCACAACGGACTATGATCTTACCAACAGCTGTTCAGCAGCTTCGGCTGAATGGTGAGTCAGAGACCCTCGCCCTACGCACTGTACGGACAGATGTTACACACCTCCAAGGGTCAAAGGTTAACTTCGAGATCTCCCCCAAAGGCATCCCACGGAAGAGGTTCAAAGTACAGGGGGCATTCACAGCGGCAGGTTTAGATCTAGTGGAGCAAACCTACCCTGTCCAGATGCTTCAAAAACGACATTCCCACCTGCGAGCAATACCGCTAAACTCATTCAACAATGTACGGCCACTAGCGTTGCTCGTCTCAAATCATGTGCACCTCATTACAGCGACCGAGCCAACCCGCAGAGGATCCAACGGTGGACCCATAGCCATCCATACGGCCCTGGGATGGGCCCTGCAAGGGGCAGAGAGGTGTGCGCCAGAACAAACACCAGTGCAACAGTGCCTTTTCATCTCATTCGCCAGCCCAGATGATCTCCTGTACCGGAATGTCGAGAGGTTATGGCAGCTCGATGTCTTACCTTTCCGAAATGAGAAAATGGTTGTCCGCTCTCGTGAAGACCAGGATGCCATGAACCTTCTGGAAACGAAAACGCAGCGACTGGAAGTTGAAGAAGTCCACCGCTATGCAACTCCCCTCCTGAGGAAACTAGGAGCACCCAAGCTCAACAGTTCCATCCATTCCGTCATGGCTCACCTGAGGGCCACAGAGAAGCGACTCAAGAGGCAACCAGAGAGAGCAGCAATCTACTCAGCCGAGATTAACAAACTCATCAATGCTGGGTACGCCAAGAAGCTTCAACCTAAGGAGGTGGAACAGTCTGTAGAAGCATGGTATCTCCCCCATCATTTAGTGTGCCACAACAACAAATCACACCTGGTCTTCAATTGTTAATTTCTGCACCAAAATGTCTCCCTGAATGAGCAGCTCTTACCTGGGCCTACACTGGGTCCATCGCTGGTGGGTGTCCTCATCCGATTCAGGAAGCACCAGATTGCAGTGAGCGGTGACATCCGTGCGATGTTTCACCAAATCCGCCTGCTGCTTGAAGACAGACCACTCCTTCGATTCATCTGGAGGGACATGCGATGTGAAGACCCACCGGAAGTGTATGAATGGCAGGTGTTACCATTCGGCACAACATGCAGCCCATGCTGTGCTATCTTCGCCCTGCAACAACATGCTCATAACTACCAAGACAGCCACCCTGAAGTCCTACAGTCGGTGCAGCAAAGCTTCTATGTCGACAACTGCTTGGAAAGCTTTCCCACCATATCTACAGCCAGGCAAAGAGTCGACCAGTTATGCACCTTATTGGCAGAAGGAGGGTTCGACCACAGGCAGTGGGCCAGTAATCGACCAACGGTGGTAGCCCATCTTCCCCCTGACGCCAGATCTTCAGCTACAGAGCAGTGGCTGAGCCAGAGCCGTACAGATCTTCATGAACCCACCTTAGGCCTGAGATGGAACTGTGCTGCTGACACCCTGGGCTATCAGTATCAGATCATTGAGCATTCTGCACTGACGATGAGGACAGCTTATCAAGTGTTAGCCAGTCAATATGATCCCTTAGGGTTCATGGTGCCATTCACAACCCGCGCCAAAGTGTTAATCCAGCAGCTCTGGTCCAAGCAAAGGGGTTGGTATGATCCTGACCTACCTCCTGCCCTCCGAGAAGCCTGGGAAACCTGGGAGAGTGAGCTGAAACATCTTAACACTGTATCAATCCCCCGCTGTTATTCGCCATCCCCTGCTAAAGGTACCGATGCAAAATGTGATTTCCATATCTTTTGTGACGCTTCAGAGCAAGCATATGGAGCAGTAGCTTACCTTACGGTCGAGGCAGGAGATACCATCTACACCTCCTTCGTGATGGCTAGGTCCAGGGTTGCTCCCAAGCGGCAACAGTCCATACCCCGCTTAGAACTCTGCGCAGCACTAGCCGGAGCTCAATTGTCCAAGCTCATAGAGACTGAGATGACGCTTCCCATCCGACAAACAGTTCTGTTGTCCGACTCCACCACAGTATTGGAGTGGCTTCAATCAGATTCCTGTCGATATAAGGTGTTTGTCGGAACCCATGTGTCCGAGATTCAAGAACTAACTGACCGACAGGCTTTGCGGTACATTGACAGCCCAAACAATCCGGCAGACGATATAACAAGAGGAAAATCACTGCTCGAGCTAGCAGGACCTGGTCGCTGGAGTCAAGGGCCTCCACTCCTTAAACAGAGTGCAGAACACTGGCCGAAGAAACCCGAGCAAGCCACAACAGTGGGCTCATCCGAATTGAAAGGTATCACCTTCTGCTGCTTCACAGCCGTGGAGCCCAACAGCAGCACCCCTGATGCTACCCAGTACAGCTCATGGAAGGAACTGGTAGAAGCAACGCGGCAGGTTCATGGGGCGGAAACAGGTCCAGCGCACAATCAGTTCCCTAGCCACTGAGATGCAAAGGTTTTGCTACTGAGAGGATGTCAAGCTCATAGCTTCTCAGGAGAAGTCGCTGCCCTTAAAGCACAGAAACCCGTGCCAAATCACACTCATCTGCTTAGTCTTGCGCCGGAGTGGGACGATGCAACATGTCTCATCCGCGTGGGGGGAAGGCTGCATAGATTGCGGGACCCAAGCGTCGGGGAGATCCACCCTATTGTGCTTGACCCAAGGCACCCAGCGGTAAAACTTCTCATCAAAGACATGGATGAACGTTTACTGCATCCAGGCACAGAACGGGTCTACGCTGAATTACGGAGACAGTATTGGATCTTGCGGGGACGACAGGCCATTCGACACCACCAACTCCACTGCTCCACCTGTCAGCGCTGGAGAGCTCAGCCAAAGGTGCCGCAGATGGAAGATCTGTGGCCGCAGATGGCAGATGGAAGATCTGCCCCCGCAACGCCTCAGACTTCTCTGTCCACCCTTCTATTCAACTGGTGTTGATTGCTTCGGGCCTTACCTGGTGAAGATAGGTCGGAGGACGGAGAAGCGCTGGGGTGTGATCTTTAAGTGTCTCACAACACGAGCGGTCCACATAGCTTCTGAACTCTATGGATGTGGATGCCTTCCTCCTTGCTCTTCGTCGCTTCATTGTCAGGCGGGGGCGACCAAAGGAAGTGCTATCAGACTGTGGTACCAACTTTCGCGGTGCTGAGCGAGAACTCAGGGAGGCTTTCACAGCTCTGGAACCAGAGCTGAAAAATCAACTGATACAATATCAGATTGATTTCAAATTGAACCCACCGAATGCTCCCCACTTTGGTGGAGCGTGGGAGAGAGAGGTACGTTCTATCAAATCTGGCCTCCAAGTCTCGGTGGGCAGTCAATCCGGATCAGAAGATGTTTTGTACACAGCTTTAGTGGAAGTAGAAGGGATCTTAAACTCGAAGCCACTGGGATACGTGTCATCTGATGTAGCTGATCTGGACCCCATTACTCCAAACATCCTGCTGATGGGGCGGCAGGATGCGGCTCTGCCTCAGGTGGTCTACACTCCAGCAGGTATGGGGCGGCGTAGATGGCGACACTGTCAGACACTAGTGGATCAGTTTTGGCTTCAGTTCACAAGGAACTACTTGCCGAATCGGCAAAGGTGGCAATGGTCATCAAAGAACATCTCTGTGGACTCTGTCGTGCTAATCATTGACCCATCACTTCCAAGGGCTCAATGGCCGATGACGATACCGAAGACACTTGAAGAATCCCCAGTTTTACACATTTACAAGGCAAATGTGGGGGCGGCTGTTAAGAATTCTTCAAGTTAAAGGACATTTGTGTATTCATGCTTTTATTTTGAAGTGAGTATTTTATTATGAAGACGGTTTAAGCAGCTCCTCTTCCTTTTATTACGTTCTCCACTCGACATGATTACAGCGTTGCAGCAGTCACTGACGATGTAAGTTGTGTTCATAGTGATGTAAAATGAGAGTGTACTTGTTACTTACCTCTCCTAATTGTGTTGTTTAGCGGCTGGTGCATATTTACACTCTTTGAGATGTCAGTTTTTCCTTGTAAGCAAGATCGCGATTTAGCATCATTTAGGCTAACTGAGTTGTTTATATATCAGTTAACTTTTATATTACTCTCATTTCGCATGTATATGTTACATGATTCAGGGTTAAAGCCACGCTTATAAATATTCGATGAGTGAAACTGATATAAATGTATTTTATTTACTGTGAAGTGTTTATTTACTGTATTTAATTTACAGAAGTATACGATGGTAACTCAGTCTTTTATTTCTTGTTATTTATTTTCAGAAACTGCTCTATACCAGAATGCATCGTTGTACCAATACAGTTCTAAAGTAAACAATCAAAACTCTGCTGATGTCCTGTGTGCTTTCTGACCGAAGCCCTGCAGTGGTCAATTAAGCAAATATCAGCATTAGAGGTCGCACTCCTCAACAGTCGTTTTCAAACACCATTTTAAAGTGGAAATATGTTGGTGTGGACATATGGACCTCATGCTCTCCCTACACTTGCTATCAGTAAGGCTGCTGTAACTATGGTTACTATGGCTACTTCTGTCAACTATGGTAACCTGTGGCTGACCTTGTGTGTAGCCACAAACTGAATAAAAGAATACAAACTAACTGAGAAAGAACAGACTTCAAGGAAGAAATTATTTCACAGTCTCCTCCACAGAAACTGTCTCTGAACAGCCATGTGTCTGCAGCTGACCGCAAAAACTTACTTCTGTTGAGTCTGCTCCACAAAAGCTTCTGTGCATGGAACAAGACCACCTGGTCAAACACACCTGAAAGTCTGTAACATTGCAACATAGCCTCAGAAGGTCAGAGCATTCTTTGTGACAAAGATGTCTCTTGGACATAAATGAGGCTCTGCAGAGAAGCTTTCTTTCTGGTACCTGGTAAATCCCCCAGTGTTTCCAATAAATTTCCAAACCTAAATATGTCACCACAGTTTCATAATGAAATGAAGATTTATTCACACTTCACTTTATTCACATCATGTAACATCAAATATTTCTAACATTGTGATTTGTTTCACTCAGAGCACTGATTCACTCAACCCTTCTTTGCCCCTCAGAGTGCACAGAGCTTGAGCCTTTGTCAGGACTGGACTCACTGGTCAGGACTGGGCTCACTGGTCAGTCACAATATGTGTCAACTGACCACAAATAGAATTGAATTCTGTGTGAAACACTGTTATAATAGCAATACACCAAGGTGCAAGTATGCCTGGCTTTTTGAAGGGAATGGGAGATGGCACTGATTTGTTTATTGGATGTTACACCCAAAACACTCCCATGAATAATTAAGACATTTAAGTACAACCCTTTTGAACCATGCTCCTGGAGCAATGACTGTTTTTTTTCCACCACTGAAATAGCAAAAGTTATGGTGGCCCTGAAAGCTCAACACACTGCAACTTAAGAAAACATATGCAAATACACAAACGTGCTATCAATTTGACATACATGTGCTGCAAATATACAAAACACAAGGGAAGTGTTTCCAGGGTACACTAAAAGTGATGAGCCTGCCTGGGACTTGCTTGGACTTTTGAAGTTAAAAGCATTGAACAACAAGTGTGTCCCCACTTGATCACTTATTTCTTTTAAAGTAATTTTTTGCCTTAATTCTGAGAGAGAGAGAGAGAGAGAGAGAGAGCGAGAAACGAGACAGAGAGAGAGAGCGAGCAAGCAAAAGTGAAGTCAGGGAGTGAGAGAGAGATAGAGAGAAGTCAGTGAGTGATAGAGAGAGAGAGAGAGAGAGAGGGTTATACGGCTGATAGCTCGAACCCGGATGGCTGCGGTTAGGATTACAATTGTGTCCCCCGGAAACACTTCCGTTGTGTTGTAGGACTGAATTTGCAGCACATTTGTTTATTTTCATGTGCTGTGATGTTTTGCAGCTCATGTGTTGTCAAATTGATGAAGATGTTTTCTGAATGTGTTTGTGTTTTGTCTATTTGCATGTGTTTTCTTAAGTTGCAGTTTGTTGAGCTCTCAGGGCCACCTTACAAAAGTGACTTGGACACTCCCTAAATGCATTTATGCCATGAGCTTTAGAACAATGAAATAGAGCCCCATGCGTCTCAGTGAGCTACACTGAATGTAAACAGAAGCTTCTCTGGTTGTGCGGTGTGCAGCTAAGCTCAGGGTCACCCTAACCGGACCTTTGTGAAAATGGCTGCAAGATCCAGGAAGAACACCGACACTGTGGGTGGTGAAAAAAAGAATAAAATCAACATCATCACCCTATACATGTCTGGATTATCTGAGAAACTTGGGAGGATCTTTAACAAGCACCAAATCTCTGTGTTTTTCAAACCCAGAAACACACTTAGACAAAAACTGGTCTGTCTAAAAGACTGTACACCACACACTCACACAAGTCATCTAGTATGGGCAGTCCTATGCAGGGAGGAATGCACAGAACTACACATCAGTGAGACTTGACAGACACTTGGCTCTGTTGTCTGTTCTTGGTTTGAAGGCAACATTTACATTTCTCCTCCTTTCAATAATAAAAAGAATAACACAAAATTACAGAGAAATGACTAATAGCTGTTCCATAATAAGGACAGCTGCCTCTGTTTCTTTAAAACAATTTTAAAATGAATCCATCCACAAATTCCAAACATGCTTAATGTTTTCATGAAAAAAAATCCATGTAGCTGTTTAATTCCAGCAGCTGTAGTATGTTAGGTTTGGTATTGTGCAGACACTCTTTTGTATCTATTGTAAACTGACTCCATGACCCTATAGTTATTCTTGACTCTGTTGGCAGTTGTTGTCTCTGCTCCAACAAAAGTCTCTGGTAATGGTCAAATACTAGGCACACTGGTCCCCTGTAATGAGTGGGGATCTGAAGTGGGGCCTGTAAATGAGGACACGGTCTAACCTTCAGTAGATTTTCTGGGGTGTTCCTTAGATGATTTGTGTTTAAAGCTGGAGTTTCAATCAAATTCAAATAAAATACAATGGCACAAATCTGTTTGAATTAAGCTTTAACATTTGTAACTTAACTTATGAACAATTTAAAACTGGGATATGTACATGTTGTCTGAAAATGAGGCAAGCAGCAATAGATACAGAACGATGAAGTGACTGACTATGGATCTCAAATACCAGATGGAGCTTACTGACTTTTCTACCTTACTGTTCACCAGTTACTTGATCCTGGTCAGTACAGACACTGGACTACAGAGAGCAACAGAGTTTTCTTGATCTTTTAATAAGAGAATTCATGATAATTATCTACAGCTGGCTTCACCTGAGATGTTTGTCATTTTAGAAAGCTGAATGGACAGTGCTGGCTTTAAATGAGAAGCTGCTACCTGAATGTTCTGTGCATTGCCCATTAACATCCAGCTGCAAATTAAATACCAGTGAAAAGCTCAGACATCATGCATACAATACTTCATTTGTGCTCAGGTGATATAAAGAGTTTATTAAGAGGAAATGTGGCCATGAGGTCCCTTCGAAATGTCCTTTGGGGGAGCTTTGTTGAGCAGTTAACAGTACTGCTCGTTTATAAACTGAAGAGTGGAAAGAAGATCTTTGAGGAACTTTTCTGCATTTTGCTCCTTGAACAGCTCACACTGACGACACTCTGACTCTGTCTGTGGAGGAGAAGAGAGACAGGAACGCAGACGTGTTATTGTTCACAGAAGAAAGGTGTTCAAACCATAACCATAACGTACAACTCTCCCAAATTGTTTTTAACCCTACACACCAAGGACATAGTGTCACCCACTCTTAGTTTTCATGTTGGAGTAATGCAGTTCTCGGTTTAAGTCCTCTTCTATGGTAAGCCATGACACAAATGCAAAAGCCACAACACAAATGCAAAGCCACAACATTTGTGTTTTGGCTTTTGTATTTATTTTGTGTTGCTTTTGTGTCTGTGAACCACAGACTCTTCTCTACAGCGTCTACATTAATGGTCTGCATTCAGCATGTGTTGGAGCTGATGTTCCCATGTATGCAGATAATACAGTAATAGACGTGAACTTTAAAAAACAGTTAAGTTGCTCTTAAACACACACATATGGGAATGGGAAATGTCACTAAGTGGCTGGCAGTTTCTTTATTGCATCATAACGTAACAATATCTGTATCATTAGTCTGTACATTTTTCTCAAGGGGGACAGGTGATGTCCTTCATCAATGTTGTTTTTTATGTATTGGGGAGAAGATACAAGTGATTTCCAACTTAAATATGTTGGTGTCATCTTAGACTCTACTGGTTAATCATGTTGTGGGAAAACTCTAATTTAACCGTGACAATTTCCAATTGCTTGTTTTATACAAACTACTGTGAACAGCTGTTTTGGTGAATTACTCAACTTTTAAAATGAAACCATATATTTGTGAAGTGTTTATGTCTTAAATATTTATGGGCTTGTTGCTGAGAGCCACAGAGGGAAGTCAGAAAGTGTTGGGATTTGGCTGTGTGTTGATTTAGCTCTGTACATATGATTTGTTTAAATTAAGAAAAATACATAATATTGCGAACCTTATCGTTTAAGTATCAAAATGTATTTTTTTGCCATCTTATTAGGGGTCTAAACGCAAAGGGGTAGAACTATTCTTTTTGCCTCATTTTATTATTAATATAATTTAATCATTTAATCCTTATCTGCCGCAACTCAAATTCTCATGAGCTGAAATGATTCAGAAACACAAAACTTGGCCCAATAACTACAAATGTGAATGTGCTTCCCAAGAAATATGAGCCCTATCCATCCAACAGTTTTGGAAAGGTCCCATCACATTGTTTGTGTGATTCATTTGCTCAGTGTGCTCTACAAAAAAAGCCTTGGTTCATGAAAGGCTGCCATAATGGGTTTTTCATCGTTCAAATTTCTTGAAAAACACATTTTTGACATCTCCTCCTAAACCGTAGATCCGATTGCTATCAAATTTTATGTAGGTCATCATTGGACCCTGCTTGTCAAACATTGCATAAAGCTTGTTTATATCTTATAATTAGTTAGTTAGTTTTCAATATACTGACCAGTAAACATCACAAGGGGCAGGGCTTTGCAGTGAATTGGCCATAACTCATTAAAGATTTGTCCAATCATCATGAATCTTGCTAGATATCTTCAGGCGGAGTTTGGGAATAGGCCCACAAAGCATTTTGAGCCTGAACCATAGGGGGTGCCACAAATACCAAAAATGTGTACCTCAAAACCTGGTAAACAAGTTCTCATCAAATTTGGTGAATATGATTTGGTGAGTATTGACTCAAATCTGAAGCTGTACAATTTCTTTATAAGTGGATTTACATAACAACTATTAAATCGCTCTATATCTTAATATAAAAAATATGACGAAATTACTTGTAATTTGAATAGTTTTAATTCATTTTGAAGCGCTCACTCTTGATCACCCACAATGACACACATCCAACCTCCTCCCTTCTAACCTGGTTGAAGGACGTCGCAAGTTCCCCAAGCAAGATGTTCAGTTTGAATTTGGGAATATTATCGAAGGTTTTCCACTCATCGGTGAGGACTTTAATTTCAGCAGCAAAACATTTGAAGGTGGAGCTGGGGCACTTCTGCTGGAGACAGGGAGAGAGAGAGAGAGAGAGAGAGAGAGAGAGAGAGAGAGAGATTTGATGGCATCAAGACAACAACCACAACCTCACTGCACAAAGTTTGTTCTTCTTAATGAACCATAGTGTTTTATAAAGTTGGAGACTTATTTCATACAGTCGGTTTTAAAGGCTCCGTTCACCCAAATCAAACAAAACAACTCCTCCCTTACCTGTATCTGTCTCTAGCCATACATATGGCTTTGCTTTTATTTCCCAGCCCTATTGCCAGATAATCCATCATGACAATGTGAAAACGTGGTTTTAGAAATTTCTACAAATTTATGAAAATGAAAAAATGAAATCTCTCATTTACAAAAGTATTCAGACTCTTTGCTGTGGTCAGCTGCTTCCTGTTTACTTTAATTGTACTTGAGATGTGTTTAGAAGTCTGGAGTCCACCTGTGGTGAACTGAGCTGATTGGACAGTTTAGAAAAGGCTCACAGCTGTGTGTATAAGGTCCCAGAGTTCACACTGCTTGTTTTTGTAAATAAAAATGGATGTAGCCTCTGTGACGTCACCTACAGGTTTCTGAAGAGTTCTGAAAGTTTTGAAGCTCAGAGTGAGCTGCTCCACCGTCAGCATCTTGGCAGTGTCTGACTCCACCCCTAACTACTGGCTAATCCAAAAATGATCAAAGAGGTGGGGCATGTGTGGAGCAGAGACTTTGGTGCATGCTGGTTTGTGGCAAGCATACCTCACCCACCCAAGCTCATCCACCTGTCACTCAAAGAGGCCTCTCAATTATACATAACTCTGAAGTCTTAATAAAATGTAAACACCTAAACTGTTTTTTGTACCAGGCTGTAAACATGTTTATTTCTGCTGTAAAGTTGGACATTTCAACATGGGTCTATAGGGATTTACTCACTGTTGGAGCCAGGCTCTAGTGGTCATTAGAGGAACTGCAGTTTTTGGTACTTGCGGCTTGGTCAAGACAAAAACCATTCAAGTCCAAACAAGTCTCTGTAGACCTCTGTGATAAAACCGTAGTGAGACAAAGATCATGTCAAGAGTATAAATCCACCTTCCTGTACCCAGGAGAACAGTGGCGTCAATCATTGTGACATGGAAGAAGTCTGGAAGCCTCTTCTAGAGTTGGCCGTCCAGCAAAATTGAGTAACAAAAGGGGCCTTGGTGAGGGAGGTGACCAGGAACCCAATGTTCCCACTAATAGTTTCAGAAGCTCTCTGCAGAGATGGAGAACCTGGAGGAAGGACGGCCATCTCAGTAGCTCTCCATCAGTCAGGTCTTTATGGTGGAGAGATGACTTTGAGTTAAAGGCACATGACAGCCTGCTGGAGGTTGTCAAACAACATTTAAAGTACTCTGAGAGTATGAGAAAAAAGATTCTGGGGTCTGATGACACAAAAAATGAACCCTTTAGACAGAGTTCGAAACACTTTTTCTGGTGAACACCAGGCACTGCTCATCACCTGGCTACGGTGAAGCAAGGTAGTGGGGTGGCAGCATCATGCTATGGGGGGCCTTCTCAGTGGCTAGACACTGTGAGACTGTTCAGGATTTAGGGAAGGATGAATGCAGCCAAATTCAGGGAGGTTCTTAAAGAAAACCTGCTCCGGAGTGCAGACACTGCTGGCAGCAGGACAGGCAAGAGGGGAAGTTCAGTGACGATTCAGGCTTACAGATCGATGGGTGTACAAGCAGGCAGACAGGCACAGACAACAGATTAGTAAACAGATGGGGGAACATAGGAAAACACAAGGGAACATAAACAGATGAATACGAGCTGGTGACAGGGGCAGGTTTAAATACTGACTGATGATGAGGTGATGAGGAAACTAGAATAGAAATAGAAATGGATGTGTGAGTGTGAGGGGAAGGAATCCAAAGGTATTAGAACGTTAGAAGATATGAGAAACCCACATGAGAGAAAATTGAAAACGTTTGCTAATCTTAAAACTGCATAAGTTATTGAATATAGCTAGATTTCTGAAAATATATACAAATAAGATCACAATTGGCCAAATATCTCTATGTCATACCCAGGTTGACAAATATTGAGTCTAAACCAGAATCAATGGTCAAACAGAAGGTCAAAACTGCATCGAAATTATACACATTGATGAAGAAAACACCAGGAGGAAATTGGGATGCAGATCAAAGAAACTGGGAAACCGACTTTAGGATATCCTTGGAAACTGAAGAATGGGGTCGTGTCTGGAAAACACTTCACAAGGTATCTAAATATGGTCAATTATAATTGTGTGCATAGAACATATTTCACTCCTGTTTGATTTCACAAGATGGGTGAATCATGTGGGCTTGCACTAAATAAAACCTCCAGGGAAACTGTTACACAATCTTTGGGAAAGGTCATTGACTTCATTTGCCTTTTTAAATACACTGTCACAGGAACTGGTTCCAAACACAAAAAACTAATTTTAACAACCGGGTGCATGAGAGCTAACAGACTGATAGCAGCAAACTGGCAGGACGAGCTTATCAAGTTTACAATGAGGAGCAATTGTGAAAGGTCATAATCGACATTGCTCTAAACTACATATAATCCCAGTAGTAATTTTTACTGCCTAATTTCTGTTAGAAAAACCAATAGAGGTTTAAGTAAAAAAAAAAAATGCACCAGAGTTCACATGGAGGTGACCTGGACTCCAGGGGCCAGATGCATAAAGCTCTGCGTAGATTCATGACTTAAACTATGTGACGCACAAAACCAGAAATATTCATACACATTCTTTTCATCAGAATTATAATGTAACATGCAATGTAAGATGGAAGCCATCTTGTACAATACCAACCATATTCTCCACAACATTCTGGCAGGACAGAGAAGCAGCTACAGCTGCAGCAAACATCTCATCTCACTGCGCTGCAGAACAGAGAGGTTCAGGAGATCCTTTGTTCCCACTGCCATCAGGCAAAACCTCAGCAAAAGGAAGTGGACTAATCTAATTATTATTGTTCATTTGTTATTAACTGATTTTATTATTATTAATATTATCAACAATGAGCTAATGGACACATGAATTTCCCCTAAGAGATAAATAAAGTATCTATCGATCTATCTATCTATCTATCTATCATCTATCTATCTATCTATCTATCTATCTATCTATCTATCTATCTATCTATCTATCTATCTATCTATCTAAAGCCGTGCGTTCGCATGGTTCTGCTTTATAAATCTCACTCAGAGAGAAATTGGGCTCATCTATACGAGCCTTGTTTCCAGTCCCACAATTAACCATAAATGGATGAATATACTCCCTTAATTAATCAGCTTCTATAAAAAAAAAAACGTCTCCACCAAGTGATCAGACATAGAGAAGACAGACGAGAAAGCACAATTTCACCAATTGTGAAACTGAGTACAAACACAATTATTTCTGTCTTTGAATGTAAAATTATTACTGATGTGTAAAGAGGAAAAATTTATAATGACGATAATGAATTCAAGCTCTGTATAGTTGTTTTTATTTTATGTTAAATTACTTGTCTCGGCTTATTTTGTATTTTCACTTCACTGTAACTTCACTTTGGAAAACCGTGTGTTCACATGTTCAAAGGAATTAGTCAGGTGACACATTCTGTGTTTATAAATACCAGTTTATGTGCATGATTTTTGTGCGTATGCATCATTTATGCATCCAGCTCCTGGTCAGGTGTGAAAAGGTGTTTTTTTCTTCTGTTTGTAAACAGCAGGTGATGTAGGTAATGTAAGTAATATTCACTTTTTTGTTATTGTTCTTAAAAAACAGATTGAGAAAAGTAAGTGATTTTTTTTTTGTTTGTGCTGT
Organism: Seriola lalandi dorsalis; assembly: GCF_002814215.2. Taxonomy (NCBI): domain Eukaryota; kingdom Metazoa; phylum Chordata; class Actinopteri; order Carangiformes; family Carangidae; genus Seriola; species Seriola lalandi. The sequence goes on along the minus strand of NW_019524952.1, from coordinate 197,950 downwards.
GGATGAACCAAAGTTACACAGATGATGACCTTTGTCTTTGTGAGTGCGTGTACAGTAGAGTCAGATATCAGGAGAAGATAAGATAAACAGGAGAGGAAGACAGCAGAGTGAGTAATGACTCAGGGCTTTGAGGAAGCTCATACCTGGTAGTCTGTGAGATTGGGCGTGTACAGTCTGCTGTTCAACCACTTCTGAGGGGAAAGAGAAAGTTATCTTTGGATGTGCACAGTCACAGTATATACGTATAGTAGAATTATAATTGTAATAAAGTCTAAAAGGTAATACAGGTTTGTAGCGTGGCCGAAAGGAGCAAAGGTACTCCAATGGCCCAAATTACTTCCATCAGGAGTAAAGAGCTGCAAATTCAGAAACAATGCAGATTCAAAAACGCGTGCAAATGCAAAAAAAACCACAAGAATGGAAATATGCTGCGAATGACTAAAAGTGCGACAGGAAGACAAACCAAACACAAGAACAGCAAACATGAATGCAACAGAAAAACGCTGCACATCCAGACAAATAGATGGAAGAGCTCCAGGCCTTTAAGGGGAGCTCTAAGTGGAACACCTTGAGCATAAGCATGAGCTTCAACCCAAGACACCAGACCTATGGCTGAACATTTGACCAAACGAGAGAGTATGAGGGAAGAGAGGCAGCGACATATAAAGGTGATAAAAGGCGATAGAAAGATTTGTGTACTTGTTTACATTTGGCCGTAGTTCTTAAGCCATATGACACTCGAGGTCATGACGTTGTACTGAATATCAGCACAGCTGTGATTTGGTCATAGGCACAAGGCTGCAGGCCAAGTACTGCAGAGAATCACAGCCTTGCTGATAATGAGTGCAACGTCATGACGTCGAGTGTGATATGGCTTTTAAACAACAGTTCTACAAGCGCCATATTAGTTAAATAAGAAACAACAGATAATGATGTGTTTGCTTATTTGTCATTTATTTGGCTATGCCAACACAAATAGTTCTGTAACTGGACTGGTATTGGACTGTTGCTAAGCAACACATAAACATTTTCCTGACCTGCAAAGTGCACACTAGCTTGCTACTTTGTCTATACGTTAGCTCAGGTGTGTGCTGAAGTATCCATGCTTCTTCTCTTCATCCTCTGACGACAAGACATCATTTAATTCTGTTATTTCTGGAAAGAATTTTCATCTTTGCAAAGTTTGTTACAATCTAAGATAGATAACGACCGTTAATGTAATGCTCATTAATGGTTAATAGAACACCTTTGAAGCGGAGTGATACATTTAGTTAAAATTCCCAGTGCTGTTGTACTCTATATCAGCACTCATGGAATGACTCTTGTCCAATGAAATTACTTGTTTTGAACTACCTGTTGTATAAAATATTATAAAAGAGCAACAGATAATGTAGCAAGCATTAGCGTGCATATATACAGTCTACAGGTGTTCCACTTAGAGCTCCCCCTAGAGGCCTGGCGCTCTTCTATTGTGTTGTCTGGATGTGCAGCATTTTTTCTGTTGCATTTGTTTTGGGGGTTCATGTGTTTATGTTGCACCGTCTTCCTGCAGCTTGTTTTTTTTTTCATTTGTAGCATGTTTCTGTTCTTGTATTTGTTCGTATTTTTTTATATATTTTTGAATATGCATCGTTTCTGAATTTGCAGCTTGTTTCTCCTAAAGGAAGTGTTTTGGGCCGTTGCAGCTCATTGTCTGCCACTGTAGGTTTGACTATGAATATAAATTCTCAGCTCTTAAGCTATCAGCTTTCAGTTCAATGCACTGCACAGTGTGTGTGTGTGTGTGTGTCACAGTTAAGTATGACTGTATGACTGCTCATTGTTGCTGATTGGGAAATGAGGCCGTGCCTTTAATAAATCCAAATGAAAATACTTGACACACAGTCTGTTTATGAGTAAAAGCAAAGAAACACTTTTCGTAACACTATTTCTCTGTATTTTATCTATTTTACCAGCAGCTGCATGTTGGACATTCAGTTCCCAGACCTACAGACCTGAGTTTTCACTTTCATATTGTAGGAGACATGATCCCCATCACAGTGGACAACACAGTCCACTTGAGATAAAAACCTTGTTGTGATCTTTGATTCAGAACTAAATTTTAAAGCTCATGAAGGCTTCTTTCTAAATCTGCTTTTTATCAATAACTTGCTGTATATATCAAAAATATTTCATTTCTTTCTCTGAGTGACATGGAGAAACTAGTGCATGCTTTCATATCCAGCAGACCTAACTATTGTAATGCTCTCCTATCTGGTTTACCCAAAAAGGTTTTAAAGAATCTGCTTCCCGAGTCCTGACTGGCTTTTAATTAAATTTGGTTTTAGTCATTAGTTACTTTATTTTATTGTAATTATGCTGCAGTTGCATTTTATTCTATTTTATTGGTTCTTTTATTATTCATTTTCTTATGTTTTTTTGGTTGCTAATGTTATTATAGCTTTTTACATGAATTTTATTGTATCTCATTGTCACGTTTCTTACTTCATCGGTCATCTATGAAGCTCTTTTAACTGTTCTAACCTGTATGAAAAGTGCTCTACAAATAAAGTTTGATTGATTGATAAGATCTTACCTTTTTTTAGGACTCTATATACAGGCTGCCCTGCCCAAGCCATTTTACTTTAAAAATGCCCATTTCCAGATTGTTTAGGGATAGGTTCAGGGTTTTGATTGTTCTTAGAGGCTTTTGACTCAGAGCTGCGTACAGCGTTGTTTTATCTTAAAAAATTATTTAATCTATATTCTCTGTATTTTTCTAAGAAGGTGGTAGAATTAAACTTGCATTTAGAATTTATCTTTGTGACATTTGTAACAAAAACCACAGACCTGACAGAAATCAGCTCTCTTCCTGCCGGTACATGTGGCCCTGCTATCTGTCTGTCTATCCGTCTGTCTGTCTGACTCCTTCGGTGTAGCATTACCCGTTTCAGGTGTTTACCAGCCTTTCACCACTTTCAAACTATACAACAGCAACACTGCATTATTGTCTTTTATTCAAGCAGAACTCATTTCACAGCCTGAAGTTATGGTTGTTATTTGTTTTTGGTTTTTTTTGCAACTGATTTATATTAGTCACCTTCAGTAAAGATGGTAAATCATTAAACATGATTGTGGGATAATTATTTTTATCATAACATAATAAAAGCCTGGAATTATTGAAGCTTGAATTTAAAACATGAGAAAGAATCTCACTAACAGATGACTTCAGGACAGTGATGAAAAGTGACTGCACCTCTTAGTTGCTAAAGACATCTTCTAGTGTAAAATCCACAAAATTAAGACAATTTTAACTAATATTAAAACCTGCAGATGCAGCCTAGGTGTGTTATCTGAGCAGGACAGAATATGACATTTTGTGAAAAAGAATTTGCTGATTTAAAAAAAAGAAAGAAACGAAACTCATACCAAGTTGGGGGCTTTCTTGATGAGAAACTCCACCCTGAGGATGATGTCTTGGGAACAGATTCTGGCATCCGGTTGTGGTTTCAGGGAGAGCACACAGACAAAACACAGAAACACAACCTCGAGAGCTGGCCTCCCTCTCAACATGGCAAGGGCCACAATAGCATCATCTGTGTCACATTGCGTCTCACACAATGACATCCTTGTAGAGAAAAACAGCTTTGTTTTTTCCAGGATTCAGCCTGAAAGTTCAAATCCGTCACAGCTGGGAAAAATCCATGTAAAACGTCCCACTGACAGACGCAACGAGGAAATGTTCCTGTAATCCTGCAAGAGTCCTGTTGCTGATCCGAGACCAGCTCAGAAAACCTGGAAAAAAAAACAGCTGAAATCTGAACAGCATCCAACACCAAATTCCATTAAAGAAAGGACAGATTATATCATAGTTTCAACAAGTGAGTTTTCACTCCAGTTCACTTGTTTAACTTCAAAAAGCCACAGAGCAAATCAGGGCAGTAAATTCTAGAGCTGTGGAAAATGAAGAAAAGTTTCTCTCAACTAGCAGCTGATTTCATCTCCACGTGGTTGAAACAGTCTGCTCTCAGGTTGTGGGACGGAGGGATGGACAGATAGATGGATGGAGGGAAGCGTGCAGACAAGCTTCCACCCGAGAGCCAACCCGCAGCTTTACTCTTCCTTCTCCTCTCTGTCTCCCCTCTGTCACGTTTGTCTTTCTTGCCCTCGTGATTTCACTTCTTTACTCCTCCCATTCCTCCTCCTCCTCCAGGATCACATTCCCTCCTCCTTCCATCATCTATCTTGTTCTCTACCTCTCCAGCTTCTCCCGCATTTGTTATTTTTCCTCATAAAAGCAGAAATTACAGAGACATTCCTGTGAATTTGTGTGTTTGTGTGTGGTCAGAGAACAGCCCATAAATAATGCCTGTTTCAAAACTCTGCATTAAGTGTTTATAGTTTACTTCAGTCTCAGTTACTCACTGTGAAGAAGGTGTTACTCACAGAGGAAGGTGTGGTTCATATGTGGTAAAATGTTATAAACTACTGATTTATAGCAGCAAATACTTCCTAATACTACTGACAGAATTATGGTACTATCAGAACGATGTTTTAGCCATGCTATGCGGATTGTCGCTTGACACTGTGGTGCTCCAATGTACACAAACCAACAGCTCCTCTCTTCTGATTGGCTCACTGACCTGTTGTTACTAGCGCTCCAAAGAGAAGCCTGAGAGAAGAGATGTAAAACTACATTAAGATTGTTTTTGGTTCTTAAAACTTGTGCTTGCGTTGCAGCAAGATTTTTCAGGTGACACACTCCAGAACTCAGCGTTGCGTTAAGTCGATCCTGTGCAGCTCAAAGCGTCTGCGTTAGCACCACTGTGTGGACCATGTCTGCTGCTGTTTAGCGGCTAAGTAGCTTAGCAGAGCTTGTTTGACAGAGACAGCTGCTGCTGGGAACACTGACAGTGTAATGACAGAGAAGCCATTGAGCTGAGGGGAACTGCAGACCTGATCTCTCTGTTCAGTTGTTACTACAAGTGAATCTTTTCACATGGACCTAGTCATTTGACCCATTATCAATATAAATATACTGACTAGCAGCTTTAAGGAAATAATTGCTATGCTCTACAGCATGATAAAATATATAGCTTACAGGTCACAATAAATAAATTGTAATTTATCATGTACTAGATTTTATGGATGTGTGTATACAAGTCAAATGTTAAATGTTAATGTTAAACAATCACTGAATAGGTACAAATAAAAGATATCTTAGTTCAACTTTATACTCACTCTGCAGGTGTATTACATCTCCATCTGGTTTTAAATGAACAGTTGCACATTATCAGAAATACACTTCATCGCTTTCTTGCCAAGTGATTGATCCTGTTCTCACATCTGTACAGTAAATATGAAGCCACAGACATCAGCTGGTTAGCTTATCTTAGCTTAAAGACTGGAAATGGGGGAACAGCTGGACTGGCTCTGTCCAAAGGAAACAAAGTCCATCTACCAACCTCTGAAGATCACTGATTAACACCTTATACCTTGTGTGTTCAATGCGTAACATGTAAAACTGTTCTGTGGTGGACTGCAAATGTTTTCATGTTTGAAACAAAAGAGATATATTATGTAAATGAATGCAGTTTAATCAGTTGCTGGCTGTGGCTTCGTATTTACTGTACAGTCATGAGAGTGGTGTGTCATGATGTGTTCCTCAGTCCCCCTCAGCCGCTGTCTTCAGTCCATGGTTTTTCCTCAGACCTGCCATTCTCCACCACCGCCACCACCTGCAGCAGCGAACCTGGGCCTGAACCTGGTAATAGTAAAATGTCTTTCGCAGTAACCCTGTTATTGACCACACTGCTTATATGTATGCATGTGTATGTGACATGTGAAGTAGTGGTGCACAACAGAAAATAGAGCTCCCCCGAAAGCCATAGTGTAATTCGAACCCTGAGACCCACATGAATGTAGAAACAACAGAGCTGCTGTTTTATTTTTGTGACACGATCAAGAACTGAAGCCCAAATCCATACATATAGATTTCTTCTCTTTAAAGCCAGTTAGGAGTCATTATGAAGAACAAGCAGATTGTATTTCTAATTAACAATATCATCATCATAACAAAATACTATAGCCTATACATAAATGTTGTTTCACTAAATCCCCTCCCTTTGTAGAAAACACTAAAAATTAGTTTTCTCTATTAGGTTTCTCTTAATTATTATTTTAATGGCTCAACTTTCTCTATTTGTATTTTTCTTTCATGTGATCTTATTTCAACATATCAATCCTGTTTATTCTGTGGTTAGGAAAGGAGGATTCATCATCCATGTGTTATAAATAAAGTAAGTAAAAAAAATCATACTGCATATTTAAGAAAATTCAGTTCAGTTTTTGCAATGACTGATGAAATCTGGTAAACATTATACCTACTAACCATCAGCATTTTAGCGTTGTCATTGTGAGCATGTTAGCATGCAGGTGTTAGCTCATTTAGCTCAAGGAAACACTGTGTCTAATTCAGCCTCACGGAGCTGGTAGCATGACTATAGACTGATTTTCTCAGTAAACCTTTAAGGATTTCATCTCAACTACTAGAGCACCTTTATCCACAGGCATGTCTGCTAATAGAAATTCTGCACATTTTACACATATATGAAGCAGCAGGAGGTCTAATCAAAACTAAGAAATAATGTTGATTAAATCTCTTACCCAGAAAAAGCTACCGCATGAGGACAGCAGACGTGTCAGAGGAAGAAATAAAAGCAGGGGTCAAAGTCTACATGTCAGTTGCAGAACAAAAGGGAAACTGAGTTGCACTCCTCCGCAATCTCACTGATCATTTATCAACACACAGGCATTCACACTGCTGCACAAAGCGATGTATCTGATTTCAGAAAAACAAGGAAGTCACAATCAGACATGTCTTTATATGTTCCACTAAAAACAGAAAGGTCGCACGCCCATCTGTATGTATGGCAGGTTTGGTTGATCTGTGCAAAAAGACAGACCAACTGGAAAGTGAGGTTTGTGGCTGTAATTCACTGATTCAGGTCCGTAGGTAACCTGGCAAGCAGGGTGTGAGTCAAGGGTGGAGAAGATCATGTGAAAGATAAAGCAAGTTACACACGAGTAGAGATGACATGCACACACTCAATCCACAATGCAGATTGTATCTCTAGTCGAAAACAGTATTTCTTTGGATGTTGGATTTGTCTCAGCTCTGTCAGCTGAAGCACAGATCGACACAGAACGTACAGTTTGGCCCACAATAGAGCAACCAGTCAATGAAAAGCACACTTTGTTTTTGTTTTACACCACACACCTTTTATTTTTCATACATCTCACTGATTGCATTATTGGATGAAGATTTACTTAATATATTCCTTTTCACCAGGTCCTAAAAACATTAAGTTCTCTCCAGTTCCCTGCACTTTGCAGAAACCTCACATCTTATGAAGTGACCTTTATATTTCACCTCCAGAACAATTTCAAATGTTGAATTTCACAGAATTAGTTTTGCTTTTTGTTTTTAAAAGGAGACTGTCGTCTTATTATAAAACATATATTATAATGTTAGAATATAGCGACAGGTGTCTGTGTAGGGAGGAGGTTCAACATGAATACTGCTGTTCATTTCCTGTGTCAGTCAACGTTTTTTCTTTAACCTTAACCACGTGTTTTTTTTACTGTAACCATGACAACAAACATCCTCTATCCTTAACAAAGTACTTATTTTAACCCAAACCAGAATCTTTCCCTAACCTAACCTTCACCACAGCTTTGTCACAAAATAAAAGGGCCAGTTATTTCTTTTAAAGAGTGATTTTTAACAATTTATCTGAGGCATCTCTCCTGCCGCTGTAGGGTAAGAATAGTTGTTTAGGTTGGAGGACTTGTTTAATATAAGGAACTGTTCATGTTGAACATTAAAATTTAAAAAATGTCATTTTCAGATCCACACTACTTTAACTTTTTAAAATACAGATTAATATATTTTTCTCTCCAGCTTCTGTGAAGTGATTTCTCATCACAAAAGGAACTATAAACTGTTGGAAAACAGCTTCTGAATGTGTGGGGACATTCAATCTGAGTGACATGATCTATAAAAGAATTTGGAAAATTAGAATTATGACCTTGTGATTGTTTCCTCCACCAACCAGCCAAGTTGTATGACATCTTGTCACACTCACTCTTACTGAGTGACGGTGTTGAATAATGGCCAGAAGTGATTTTGCTGAACATTATAATGTCACAGTGAAGTTGAACTTTGACCTTTTGGATATAAAATGTCATCACTTCATTTTATCCTCCTCCTTCATGAGTTATGGCTGAAAACATATTTTGTGAGGTCACAATGACTTTGACCATTGACCTCCAAATTCTAATCAGTTCACTGTTGAGTCCGAGTGACTGTTTGCACCAAATTTGAAGAAATTCAGTTGTTACTGAGTTTGTTCATGAGAATGGGACGAACTAACAGACAACCTGAAAACATAAAGCCTGCGCCGAGGCATAAAAATAATTAAAAACCAAACACAACTGGCATTTAGCATAAAGTACATTAAAGTATACTTCAGTACATCTCTCTGTGTTACTGGGAAGTGAAACCTGAGTCTGTTGTGACACTTGATGCATGACCAGTGTTTGGTTTAATACAAAGTTCATGTAGCAAAACCAGGTGAAACTTGAAGATACAAGGTTTCTGAAGAGCACTGACAACAGGAGGGAGTGTAAAGTCAATGAACCATCTGAGTACACCAATACAGAAACAAACAAAGCATAAGCATTAAAACACACAGATATCAGCTTGGTCTGAAGTTAAAGACACGTCATTTCAAATAGACAACACACACACACACACACACACACACACACACACACACACACAAACTCAAAGCATGCACCCAAGCGGTGAGGACACTGTGCAAAATACCAACATTACTTGAAGGATATTAAGTGCCAAAGAGAAAAAGACTAACTTTATAAATAAACAATAAAATAAAAAGAATTATAAAAATGGTTAAAATGATGAATTAATAATAACCACAGTTATTACCCATCCTCAACACTGACCTCAGACAGCCAAACGCTGATGTTTGTTCAACAGAATATATAAAAGAAAATAGTAAAACAAACTTTAAGTAACTATGATTGCATACAGCAATGTGGACACTGGACCTTCAACGTGTATGTGTTTGCAGGATGTGTTAGAATGGATTAACTCCCACTCATTAAATCTTACTGCGTTAACTGGCTTTTACAGAAATGTCTGAAGTGAAAAGTTCCATGTGAGAAGTCGTCACATCACCAGACAGAGTCCAGAGCTGTTCTGTCCAATGAACAGACTTCAGACTGGTTCAGCCGTTTGACCAGTGATCGGACAGCGGTGGACAGTCAGGGGTTTTGGTGCTCAGCCTACGAGATCAGAGCTGAGTGATACATTTCCATGGATGGAGACATGGTCATTACTCTTTACCATATTAGGATCTTTAAAGCAATTCTATCTGCATCCACTCAAAGTCATTAGCCCAGGTTGCAATATACGAACAACGTGCAGGTAGAATTTCCATTCTTGAAAGATCATGTTTAATGTTCAGGTATGAAGCATTTGCAGAAGCCCGCCAAGACCCAATATGGATCCCCTTCACACCGTGTCTTCAAATCTGTGCCACATTGAGTTGAAAACATTCATTCTGTCCCTTAGATGTGAACAACTTATTCCCAGGTCAAAGGGCCCCACGCTTTGCTTTTTCATTTCCAACATGGTGGCAAGCAGAGTGGTTCATGGTTCAAGTCCAGCCAGGGGATATTTGTGAAGGTCTGGACCACTGACTAAAAGTTACACACTAACCTGTGTTGCTTCCTCTGCACAGAAAGCAAAATACACACATTGTCTAATGCCTTTTTTACTTCCACCACCATCTTGTATTTTGGCCCTTATAAGACCATGATGGAAGAGTTCTCGCTTTCTTTAAAGCCTGTTGCAATTCTGAGGAAGAGGGGGAGGAAGGTGTGAAAGTCCGTTGATGCTCACTCTCCTCACCATATGCCCCTGTCCTGGTCCTCCAGCTCCTGCTCCACCTTGAAGGGTTTGGGTCAGGCTAACTTGGGCGGTGCTGAAAGAGGTTATTCGGCCACTTCCAGCAATCTGGAGGTTGACTGTGGTGGCATAACTGGTCTTCTGGTTCCCAGGCTTGGTAGGAGAGGAATGGACAAAAGGTAGAGGTGATGAGTTTGAAGGCACGGGGAAAGGGACAGGGGGTACAGGAGATGTTCTGGTGGTGGTTTGGGCCTGAGGGTGTGGTTTGACTTCGGATGGGTAGTTGTTTGGAGGGGAGGTGGTGCCTGAGGAGGACAGGGCCAGACATGAGGGGAGGTTTTGTTCATGGAAGGGGTGGGCAACATAGGCACAGATGAGCTGGCTACGACAGCTACCCTCTTCTAGCTCTGGGTCTCCCCATTCTGTCTGACTGTCTGATGGAGCCGGAGAGGAGAGGAAGGACTGAGAGAGGGAGGAGAGAGACGGAGAGGTGGCGATGATAGTGGAAGTACCAATTGTATCGAGGCAGTCAGCCCCGTTATATTTGTTTGAAAGCTCTCGAACATCTGGCCATGGCACGCTGGTGAAATGCTGGCCACCAAGGGTGCCCTTCGTTGGGGTAAGCCTGCTAGCTGAGAGTGAGGACTGAAGCCCGGGTCGGGGGCTGAGGCAGGACTGCGAGGTGTTGCATGAGGACCATCCGCTCAGTGGACTGGTTGGATAGGACTCCTGCTGGTCGAAAGACCCTCGACCACTTCCACTGAAACAAAGGGACCTATGGCTACTCTCTGCCCAGGAGCAGCGGAGTCCGCTCGGGTTGCTCCAGGCTGGACTAGGGGGTCTGTCTGCCAAGTTGGAGGAGAAAGACCTATGGAGTGTTTGGACTGCAGGAGGACAGGGTCGAGACGGGGAAGAGGCTCTAGAGCTATGCAGTTGGACTGAAGTAGAAGAGGAAGTGGGAAAAGTTGCTGAGCCTGAGGTGGAAAAAAAGGGAGACAAAGGAGAAGAGGAAGCTAATCTGGGGTTTCTTGGTTGAGGTGTTGCAACATTATTTGTCCAAACATTCACTGACACGCCGATGGGAGGAGGGGAGAGGATACGAGGGCTCAGGCATGATGATGACTGTACTAATGCCGAACTTGCTGAAGAGGCCCTGGGAAGCTCCAAAGTGAGGCCTAGCGGATTATGGAAACTTGCACCTCCTGCCCGTGTGCTCGGGGGGTGGGGAGGTTTGTTCGCCATGGGGGTGGAGAACTTATGTTGAGGAGGTGGAGAGCAGAGTCGAGCAAACGAAGCAGGGGTTGGGGAGGGAGTTGGGGACTGAACTCGTGAGTTGGGTTCGGATGCAGAAAAAGGCCGAGCTACACGGTTGTGTGACCCCAACCACAGAGGATCATGGGTTTGTTGCATTACTGTAGCATTAGTGCTACCATTAGCTAGCGGTGTCTTCTGAGGACTTCCTGACCAACCCCCATTATTGACAGCACCGTTAATGCTACAGCTGCTGATATTACTTCCACTGCTGACCACTGTTGGTAAACCAGCTAAGCTAAAGTTGTTGTTGTTGTTGTTGTTGTTTGCATTCTGCGATGAGTGAAGGAATGAAGGACGAGAGGAAGCCGAGGGAGAGTGGGAAGGTTGATGATGGGCCAGACTCATAGATGGGGAAGGTGAGCAGTGTGAAAGAGAGGGAGTGGTTAACTGGAGGAGGGATGGAGAAGGGCAAGAGGATAGGAGAAATGATGGTGGACACCTTGGATGCTGGTGCCCATCTTTAATGTACCCCATCTGGACATAAGCAGGTGTACTGGGACTTTGCTGACTGGGAGGGAGTTTTGGAGAAGGGGAATGCCGTTGTAGATGAGATGAGGGGAAGGAGGGAGTGGAGGAGGGGCTTTGATTTACTGGGTTTATGGATGGGGCTTGTTGCTGGGCAGTGCTTTTTTTTGCCATACTCTGACTGATGGACTGGCTGATACAGGAGGCAGCTAAAGATCTGGTAAATGCAGAGGAAGAAGTTATGGGGGATGAGCGGGGGGAAGAGGATGGTGTAGGGGAGGAGGGGACACCTGCTCTTACTGATAAAGACCTCCCTGAAACAGAGGAAGGTGTTGGAGAAGAGGCAGGTGGGGCTGTCATGCCAGCAGAGGGAGTAGGGGATGAAGAGGGAACAGCCCTGGAGCCAGTGTTTGGGGAGGTGAAGCCTTCACTGGATCCAGGGGTCAGAGAAGATGCTGGAACGGCAGTGAACAGTGATGAGCAAGGAGGCACTCGGACAGAGGAGGGGGACAGCGGCAGGGGAGAGGAGGCGGGAGGAGCTCTAACAGGAGAACGAGAGTGGTGTCTTAAGCTGGGAGTGAAGGCTGAGGGGGCCGAGGTGGGTTCTGTGTCCTGGCTATGGGTGGCAATGGCTGGGTTGGGTGGCTCCCCCAGGCTGGCTGTCTCCATGGAGAGTCTGGAGGGTGGGTGGTGGTCTGAAAGGAGGCCGAAGATGGGCAGGTTGTTAGGGGATCCTGAGTCCTGCTGGTCTGGTTCCCTGGAGTTGATAGAGAGGCACAGATCAAAATGAGCCACACTGAGCACAGACAGTGGTTTAGTTTTACCGAAATGACAGAGATTGAAAAATCATAAGCGATGCATCCAACAAAACCTGGCTGTTTGCATAGGCCTCTTTTCATTGCTTTCCCTATTGATGTGTTGCTTGCTATAGTATTTTCTGCGACATGACTTCTTTGTAACGCATGCTCCCTTTTTACACCTAGTGCTTTATGGGAACTTGCTCCTCCTATCCAGGTTGGTTAGGTTTAACCACAATGGGAGAGGATGAATTATGTTGACGAGGTGGAAAGTGGAGCTGAGTAAATCAGGGAAGATGGAGCTTGAACTCATTGTTTTAACAAGACTAGGTCAGAACCTCGTATACTGTATATCTGGACTGCCTCTGGTCAAATCCTGATTTTACAACTGACTTCCTCTGACAAAATCACCAGACACATCAATTAAAGACTGAGCTGGGATTTCAGCTGTATTTACTGTAACGTGATCACTCAGAGAGAAAGGTCAACGAGACAGACTTTTATTAGAGGCAGGTCTTATTGTCTAACTCCCTCTGTTTGATATGTTGGTATGAGTTGGTCATAGTGGTATTTTAGTAGAAGCCTTGTTTTCAGTCACTCTCGTCTGTTGTGTTAAACTTAGTATATTAATTGTTTATATTAGTATTGTCTCATTTCCAGTTGCTGGTGTTTCTGTTGTTTACATGCTATTCAGATCTGCTTGTTTCTTAAGCAGTTAGTGTTAAATATGTTAGACATGATACATATGATTTGTTTTCTACCAGCCACTAACTTTCAAAAACTATTGAGTATTTAAGTGCAACTGATACACAGCCCAGTGATGTGGCTGAAGGCAGATTTTTACTGCTATAATGAGCCAAATTGGCATTCCTTACTGTGTTATTTGGTGTGGTTACGGTACAAATGTGCCCTTAGGCCCAAACTTGAAAGAATGCTTGGCCTGACTTAACCTTGTAGTTTCCTTTATCATAAATCTGCCAATTTGCTCATAGGTTTCTACTTTCAACACTTTATCAAAAGACAAACAAAGGACATGAAATGAGCAAAACAAGGGGCTAAACTTCATTTAGAGTGATTATAGTGATTATTTAAAAGTCTTACTGTGTATGAGATGCTAAAATTGAAAACCATGTCTGGGCTGAATTGAACTCAGGTCAGGACATGGTCAAGTTGAGGTCATGGACCGGTTGGTATAAGGTTTTAAAGACTATAAAGGAGAGTCTGAAGAACACTCTATTGAATGTCTACTTTTTGTACCTTGTAGTAAAAAGCTATGAAGGAGCTTTTGTGGGTATAGACATACCTGCATTCATATGGAGTGGTGTAATTGAGATTCAAGGTGTTAGACAGGGCCTGTTTACCCGTAGTAGTGGGTATTTCTGGTAGCCTCTGGCTAATGAATGTTGGTAGACAGTCTCCTGACTGTGCTGATTGAGACTGTGGTTGGGTAGGATTTGGTGATGGACCTGGACTTAGTGCTGCCCTTTCTCTTGCTTTGTGATCCTCTGAGGTGAGATTCACCTGAAAGGGGTCAAAGGTCAAGTGCAAAGGCTGGCTCGGGGATGGTGGAATAACCAGGTCTCTTGAGGATCTGTGGAAAGGTGGCTCCTCTGAAAAGATCACTGCTGAACCCTGTACAATCATCCTGGTTTGTGATGGAGAATTTAAGTCACACTTTGTCTCATTTAATTTTGTCTGATCACTTCGGAGTTCATCTTTCTTTGCTAAAGTTAGCACCAGCTCTCCATCCAGGTTTTTTGTACAAACCAAGTGTTCAGGCTCTGCATGAGCACCCGGCACATCTTTAGTTAAGTAATCAATGTTGTCTGTATCTGGTACATGTTTATTTTGTATATACTGTGCAGCTGGTATATCCTGCTTGTATTTGTGTGCTGGCTGGGTAATGATGTTTGCAGATGTTGAGTCTTCTCTGACTGAGGAGACAGGGTGTGCAGCACTCTGCTGTGACCTGCAGAAAACCAGGAGGAGAATCAAACAATGTCTTTGGAAAGTTAATCAAGACTGAAACAAGCAATGACTAACATAACTGGCAAACAACAAAACATGATAATACACGAATTGCTTCAATTGTAACCTGTTGTTGGCTCTACAAATAGTCCTCTATAAACCTGACAAATCCTGTCTAAACCTGTTTACATTTCCCCACAAAACAGTGACGTCACTGTTGCCAGTTTTACCTCTTCCAATGTGTGTCTTAGTCAAGATTTGGAAAATACTGTTTTATTCCAAATATATGAAGTTTTAAGAAGAGGTGTTTTGGCGGTATATGTGCTCAGTAATAGGTTTATCATCCTATTACACTTTACAGTGGAGGTTGCCACCAGTTTCTCCCACCTCAGCTTGACTCCATTTCTAACTAGACTCACTGCCTAATGGTTGTTTCCTCCACCAACCAGCCAAGTTACAGGAAACATGGTGACAGTCTCTCCTTCCTTAAGTTGCAGTATTAGTGTTGAATAATGACCAGAGGTGTTTTTGCAGAACATTAGTGAAGTTGACCTTTGACCTTTTGGATATAAATATAATGACTTAATCTTATCCTTATAGATATTTGAGTTCAATTGTGTCATAATTACTGTATGAATTAGTGAGTTATTGCCTAAAACATGTTTTGTTAGGTTACAATGACCTTTAAACGCCACCAAAATCTAATTAGTTCATCTTTGAGTCCAAATGAATGTGCGTGCCAAAATTTGAAGAAGTTCCCCCAAGGTGTCACTGAGATATCACATTCAGGAGTATGGGACAAACACACGGACAACCTCAAAACATAAAGTCCTAGCTGCAGTGGCCTGGTTTGGGTTTCCTGTCTCTCTCTCACTGCAACTATCCAATTAAATGCAAAAATACCTCCAAAACATATTAAAAAAACCAAACAAACAAAAAAAAAAAACATAAAGCATCCTGCCTGGCAACAGCTCTTGTGCAATTTTTCCAATTTAACAAACTCTTCCAATGGAATTGATCATATCAACATCATATTTGGTCAGTTTCATCTTAAGAACTTGCAAAGCTTTTGAGTTTTCATTGAACGGCCTGCCTGTGGTGGCGCGGTGACACACATTGTCCAAACTGCCCCAAACTTTATATGGTTTAATAAGAGTCCTGGCCTGAAGACATCTACTGGCCAATATTTAGTGATAATCATAGCGCCCCCTTAGTGGCAAATATCATGTTTTACAATTTGATGTACTTCTCCTAGCGGGTTGACCACACCCATCTCAAACTTGGTCAGAAAAGACCTTGATGATGCTTTACAGTGAAAACTGTGAGTTGTGGTTGAAGGTGTGGCTGTTAAATTTCAATGTCCAATCTACTCCAAACTTCACATTTTTGATGAGAGTCCCGCAGTGAAGACATGTGCATGAATGAAAAAAAAGGAATTAACCCTTGAGTGACAATCATCATTTGATTTACATGACATTTTCATGGTCTGGTTTACACGTGATATGCAGGAATATAATGCATGTTGGCTGCATCTAGTTGCGTCCTCCCAGCACAACTGAGGTGTGTGACAGGGCAAGGGCCCACGCAACGTTGCTTGCAGCTTTAATTTGGTATTGAATTGGTTGGGAATTTGCTGAAATTCTTGTCATGTGCTGCAGGAATTAAATGCAGATATGCTGCATATGAAACGGGCTAACACCACTGGAAAGAAACCTGTCAACTGTCCATCACACACACATCCTTATGACTCTTTAAACAGATTTTTAAGCAGAAGAGGTGTAATTGGCTATACAGACCCTAACCTGTTGTTTTATAAATGTAGTAATAAATAATAATAATAATAATAATAAACAATCCTAAATGTCCTGTTATTTATTTTTTTTAAAACCAGGATCTAGTCGTCATTAGAAGCAGCAGCTTCAGACATCTGTATTCACTATAAAGCCTGACCTTTATATCTTCAGTAGGCAGTAGGTAGTGAAGGTGGAAGTCAAGTGCATGCCCAGTCCTGCTGTTATTATTTGCATATTTTACAGTTACTCAATGATCCTGGCACCTTTACCTTTCATAATTATCACCTTAACTCCTACCCCTTTGAGCTCATCATGTCATTTTCCTGTGTTTGTAAGTATTATTCACTCACCCCCCTTTTTTCTCTGTCTCCTCAGTATCTGTATAAACCTCTCTGTTTTGATGCAGGGCTTCATCTTTCCCTGCGAAACAGGTGGAGCTGAGCTTGGTTACTCCACAATCCAAGGTCATGGTTGGAGTCGAGGGTGTGTTTGTGGCAGAGCAGCATGAACTGTAGCTCTCATCTTCAGGTTGTGCACTGAGGTGACTCCTGGCAGATGTAGAAGCCATGCACCTGTCAGAGGAGGTGCGCCCCGGGTCATAGCTGTTATCCTGTGCCTGATTGGAAGATTGATCTCTTTGTGAGGTAACTGGATTTTCCCTAGGGCTCTGGGAGCTGGTCTGGGATTTGTCACCTGATCTACAGCCTACAACAGAGTCTCTTTCTTTAGTCAAGGCAGAGATGAAGTCCCTGGGCCTGGAGAGGGTGAAGTCATTCATTTGGTGGTGACAGGCTGAGGTCAGCTGCTCTTTGACAAACACATGACCAAAGAGCAGAGGTTCACAGGGGGGCATCACCGACCTCTGGAAATCTAGAAGAGAACAACAGAAAACCCCTCAGTAATGGATTACAATGACCATTGGCCATACAGCCATGTGGCTCTACAGGTATGAAAGTTGGTCAGTCTGAGTGTCTGAATTTTAGAAAGGCCAACCTACCAACTGTCAGGCTCTCTGCTCTGTTAATCATCCCCTCCTCCTGGATCCTCTGGTACTCCCAGCTCATAGTCTGGGTCTGGTATTGCCTTTGGTAATGAGTCTGTGCCTGACTCGAGATTTGGCTCTTAGTTTGGATCTGCAATTGCTGCTTAGTTTGTGTTTGGGTTTGACTCTGAACCTTGGTCTTGATGTGAGTTTGTGTTCCAGTTTTGGATCCCGTGTGGGTATCTGAATTATTGATTCCCATCTGGTATTGTGTTTGTTGCCAGTTCTTAGAAGGGGTCTGTTGTTGAGTCTGGGATGGAACCTGTGTCAGGGTTAGAGTTGAGTGTCCAGGCAGTCTACCTGAGCCCCATGATTGGTTCTGTACAGCACTGGCCCGTTTCTGATGCAGCGGGATCTTCATGGTACTGGCTTTGGCACTATACATCCGGGCCAGTGTTTGGACCTTGCTCAGAATACGCTCTGAGTTTTCTATCAACACAGGGTCCACCACAGGGCTGGACTCAAACAACCCAACACTGGTTACATCCGACCCCATGCCCTCAAACAACGCCCGGTTAGCAGTGACAATCCTGGAGTGGCGGGACCATCGACCCACTTTTATTTGACTGGTAAGATCCTCAAGGCTTGTCTTGGCCAGGTCTCTGTGTTTGGTTACAGTCCAAGTGGAATGGCTTGTAGTCTCAGTCTTTTGACATTGTTCTGTAGGTGTCAGAGGTGTAGAGGGTTCTTTCTGGCTTCTCTTCGGCTCTGCTGGGTCCCATTGGTTACGTTCATCGCTTTTCATAACACCTTTCATAACACAAGTTTTGGTTGTTTCATCTCTGCACTTGTACTGTTTGGTGTTAGATGATCCCACCGCTTGCAGTAAGTGACCACCTTGCTCCCCAGTAGGCACAACATTTGAGTTTCCATCCTGCCTGTCATCCAGTCCTTCCTCTAGTAGTCCTGTGCACACCTTTCCGTTGTTGTCCTGTATCTCAGTTCGTTCTCCAACAGGCCTGTTTTGGTTCAACTGCAGATTGAGACCCACTTGGTTTGGCGTCTCCTTGTCCTGGATTACAGTAAGCATTGGTGTCTTGATTGGGCCTTCTGCATCGAAATCCAGGGAGCTGATTGGTTTATCTGCCTGTCTATCATTCTCTGCATATGCTGAGAGTGGAGTTGGGGAAGAGATGGGACCAGTGGGGGAGCAGGGCTCTGCCTCTCGATCATTCTCTCTGTCGATTGCTTCAGTTGTTTCATACTTGGACTGTGTGCTCTCTGTTTCACCCTGGTGTCCACCCACATCAAAGCGTGACACAGACTCCTTCACCAAGCCAGATGGGATTTGTGAGAAACTGTTCCTCCTCCTTGATGCCACTCCCTCTCCCTGTTCATTTTCCTCCTCCACATCATCCTCATCGGCTTCGGCTGCTGCCTCGTAGTAACTCCTGATCTTTTCGATGATCTTCTTGTCACGTTTGGTGAGGTGGGAGCCTCTTGTAGGTGGCTGGCATCTCTGGATGGGGTGATGAGAGAGATCTGGATTTGGGGAGGAAGTGGTGGCCTCATTGTTCGCCTCTTCCCTACTGTTCTCTCTTTCTTCCTCTGCTGAGATGGAGGGGTGATCTGATGTTGCAGCCAAGATGATGCACTGTCCCTCTCCTTCCTCCCTTGTTTTCTTGTCTTCTTTCTCTTTATCTACCCCTTCTCCTTGTGTCTCTGCATCTAGTTCCACTCCCTTTTCCACGTGACTTGTTGCATCTGGAATTTCTTTGACTTCATTTGTTGCTTCATTTTCCTTGTCAGAGTTACTGGTCTGACTCTGCAGGGTGCCGTCATCCTCCATCTCTGATCTTTCCTGCTCCTGTTGCTTTGCAGGTCTTTGCTCTGGGCTGGAGGAGCAGACAACTGGGGGCAGTGGGCAGGTGAAATTGCTCTGGTTAGTTGGAGACTGACTCCCTTTGGACTGATTTACTTTCTCCTGGAAGAAAAGTAAGACAATGGTGTTTTAAAATGAGTCTGAAGATATCTAGACAATTACTGGCTAATTCATGGTCCCCAGATGATGAAACCGAAACCTAACCCTTTCCATAAGGGCTGTCATCAGCAGGGTTGGAAGTAACAAATTACATTTACTCTCCTTATTGTAACAAAGTCGTTTTTTTGTGTACTTGTACTTTTAAGCGTATTTTTGACATGTACTTTAAGGTGCCTAATGGTTCTAGCTAACACTAAATGCTAAAATACTGACGTTGGATCCTTGCCTACCAACGTAGCGCTTTGTGAAGTTTATGTTATACATCTCCGCCTCTATGAACTCCCACCAAGGTGTCCTGGTGTTACTACTCTTTTGTCACATTTAGAGAAGGTAGGCTAAAGAACAGAAACACCTCTCTGTATAATGTAACACAGCTCAATAGCTCCACACACTACATCCTCCACAATGATCACACAGTCTTGACAACAATTAATAACATTAAAATTACAGGACTGTTGAAGTAGGCTGCATTAGTTTTAGCTTGGTGTTCCTAATAAACTGCCAACTGAGTATATATTGTAATTATCAGTTGAATGCACAGGCTGCAAAGTGCCTGAAGTCCTCTCCCCCCTTTTAAAACGAGCCACAAGCAGGGCTTAAGACTGGTCTGACTGATACACTCATCTTGTTCAGCAGATTACAGTTAAGTACAGAAGAGTATGGTACAATATCCTGTAGTATATTAATCTGAATAAAACAGATTAAGTGTGTAGACAAATCAGGTCATAAGTTGTGTCCTATCATAGGTGTTATATGTATAGATTACAGGTAAATTGTCTCTAACCGTTGCATGAGTATGAATAGAGGTGAGTCCCTCTCTGGCTCTGCTCTGGTTGATGAACTCCAGGATCTCCTCAGTGATGGACAGAGTGGGAGGATGACTAAGGGGGGTTAACTCTTCTTCTTCATCTTCCTGGTCATTAGAACAGATAAAGACAAGGACAGAAAAAGAATAGTGAAGATTGAAATCTATTCGTAATACAGAAGCAGGGTCGTTTATAATCTTTCAGGTCAAGTCCAAGTCAAGAAGATTAAGTTCAGGTCGACTCATTTTAAGAATTTCAATTTTTTTTTACAATACATTATACATGTATACATGTCTGACTTAAGTCCAAACCTCTATGGGTTAAATTCGGTGAGCAGTCTTATTTGATGCTGAGGGACAAATCAAGTCTCAAGCTGTTCTCACATCACATCACAGTGAAATACCTCTTCCTCATGATTAGGTCGGAGCTGTTGTGTCAGGCCCAGTTCAGGCCGTTCAGCATCCACCTCAATGACAGAGGATGCAAGTGTGCTGCTGCTGCCAGCTGAGCCTAGACTGTCGGCCTTGCACAGCTCGCCTTCACTGCCCGCCTGCTGCAAGACACAAGACAGCACCATATACCACCACAGTCACTTTGAACTCATGCTGTATCACCAAATATTAACACAACTCTATACATCAAAACCATTCACATATGTTATATGTTATTAACAGTCCCTCAGCATATGATGGCTTATTGATTTAATGATTTGTTTTTCAATCAGAAACACACAGAAAACACAGTTTATCCAGAGTTATATAAAATATAAAATATTTGTTTGAAATTTTGTCATAATTTCTGTGTGAAGTCTTGACTCTCGTTATGGCCAAAAAGTGTTTTGTGAGGTCACACTGACCTTAACCTTTGACCTTTGACCACCAAAATCTAATTAGTTTAATTTAGTTTACCAAATGTGAAGAAATGCCCTCAAAGCGTTACTGAGCTATTACAATCACATAGCCAAAATCATGCTTTCTGAAGTCAACACAACTTTGACTTTTGACCTTTGACCACTAAAATCCACTCAGCTCTCGCTATAGCTGGCACAGAGGCATAATCATAATTAAATATGCTGGGAAATACAGTCAGCTGTTGACACTGGTGAGGACTTATCTAGTATCCTGCTGAGGTCCTGCTGTATCATCAGGGGAGCTTGAATGTGCTCACCTTCACTACACTCACCTTCAAAGCTGCAGGATTCCCCCGGGTGGTGGGAAAGTCAGGAGGGAGAAGAGAGGAAGAGTGTGACAGATAGGAGACAGATGTTATCATTAGACAGGCACTTAACTTCTTAGCAACCACACCACAACAACAATAAGCCTGTGTCAAATATTCTGTGATGTCTGATTTCAACCGTTCAGCAGGCCTGGTTGGTCTGTTGAATTTGTATTGTGCAGTACATCTTTATCATTAGTATGATCCTCAAGTTGACTCAGACAGATTCTCACCATTGGGATGAAACGCTGCTTCAATATCTTTAGCTGGAGCTGAAAAATAAACAGAGACTTTGTTTGATCTGTTGGCTCATGGTTAAAACTCTGACCTGACAGGTTTTGTTGTTATTATTACTCAATACCAAGTTTCTGTGAGTCATCATTCTGTGAGTTTTTTTTGCACACTTATCAGGAAAAATGTTCATAATCTCATCAACTTTTCACAGCTGAACACTGACTGACAGCATCGGTCCTCAGTGGAGGACGGACACTTCTGTCCTCAACTGTTGATTTAGATTAGCTGTCTCTGTCTACCTGACGGTCTCCTGGTTTCTCTGTCTCTGTCTACGTGACTGTCTCCTGTTTTTTCTGTCTCTGTCTCCCTGACTGTCCCCAGGTGTTTCTGTCTACCTGACTGTCTCCTGGTGCGTCTGTATGGCAGGTTTCCCTCCAGCAGTAGCGGCAGACTCTTCCTGGACTTCTCAGGTGTGTACATCAGCAGCTCTGGAGGCTCTGGAGGGACAAACAGCAGAGAGACCCTCAGGTATTATTTTAATGACTACATTAAGCATCTTTCCAACTCTGTTAAAACTGTTATTTCTCATGGATGTACATTAAAATCACATCATCTTGTTAAACTGCAGCACAGAGAAAATGACCACTAACCCTGACCTGATTGACGTCTTCCTCTGTGATAGCTGTAGATGTCATCCAGTCGTGGCGAGGCAGAGGACTTCTTTAGGTTGTCCTGGTCAAACTGGGGCGCTTAAACACAGGAAGTGATGTGACCCCATCATCACATGCTAAAATCAGCCACTCACAGTGGATTTATTTATGAATAAAATGGTATGATGCTTGTAAACAGGACTGCCAAAAGAAATGCGTGTTCTTGTGTGTGTGTTTCTTTAAATTTGTGTGTTCCTATCTTTCTGCTTGAATGTGCGTTTGTGTATGTGTGTGTGTGCGTGTGTGTGGTTGTGTGCTCACATTGACAGAAGTTGTCTCCCAGGACCTGTCTCGCCTGGAAGATAAGATAAGAGGCAGAAAATAAATGTCTCCAAAAAAATTTAACACCTTACCCCCAGGCTAAGGTCCTAAGACCAATGTTATCATGGTAACAATCAATGACACCGGCGATGAGGAGTAGCACAAAAAAACAAGAGACAACATGTTCTAGTGGGGTAAACTGAGCTGAGCAGATGGATACAGTGAAGTATGACTATTTGTTATATAATTGTTATATAAACCGCAGTCACAGTCTATCTTTGTGAAACCAGCTCGTGGTCAAGCTTGTCGGAGGGGAGGGGCGAGTTTGTCACTTGGTTTGTGTAGAGTAACAGTTGCATCAGCGGAAGGTACAGTTGGTCAGTACTTTCTGTGATTTAAATTCCTCCAATGAACTGCTTTGTTTAGTTCTCATATTTCTGGTAAAAGAGATTCACACGGTACACAGAAGAAAAAGCCTCATTCAGAGAAACAGAGGAGTAAAAGTCAAACTCACAGTTTCAAGAGTCAAATGTATTCTAAACCAAAACGTTTGTTCTGGTAATCATATCTTACTGTATTTGTTAAGTCAATGTACCTGTGCAGAATGATTTGGTGTTGGATCTGATGTCGATGTCGTTCACTGCTCCAGGCTCAAGTTCAGAACGTGAGTGGATAGATGTCCGCAGTCGCTACAACTTAGAGATACTACTGCATCCAGAAAATATGTTTTGCGTGTGTTAGTGTGTGCATGTGTGTGTGTGTGTGTGTGTGTTTTTTTTTAAACTATATTAATGGTGTACACTACAATGGGGTCTGAAAACTGGGAGCCCATTGTACTTGTGCGGTGCATGGGGCTTTATCAAGACCAAAATGCTGGACCCCAAAAGTTGAGATGGTTGTTTGAGGGTTAAGATCTGGGTTGTGTCTGAAACCACTCACTAATTCACTCCTCCCTACTCACTATCCAGACAGTCCTATGTAGAAGACTATATACACTGATCTGTGAAATGTTAAAACACATTAGGACATCACTTGACATTTTCTCTGCACTGTTCTTCTTTTTTTGAGCAAGAGCACAATGCAGGTATATATTACTTGGTTAGTGACCATCGGTTGTACACTACCTTACATGATGCATTCTGGGATACTAGTCCACTGTGTAGGGTAGAAGAATTCTTACTATACATTCAGCCAAAATGGTGAACTCAGTATATAGTGGACTATACTGGGATTAGTGAGTGATTTCGGACACAGCCTTGGTATTAGAGTTTGGGTTATGGTACAAAGATAGTTGTACAGACGTGTTGATTTGTGTGTTTGTCTTTTGTGTACATTTTGTTTAGTTTGTGATATATTTCCTCAAAACAGAAACAGAAAAGAAGGCAGTGCTCAGGACTTCCCTCTCATGGATCCAGTTTTTCAAAGTGCAGTGAAATTTGTGTAAATGACCAGCAGGTGGCAGGAAAGACCAAATTACTGATGCTGCTAGTACCAGCGACATTACATCTACTGTATGACTTTAGTTAATCCTGCTACTTTGACTAATTTAGCAGTTTTAGTTCCTGTTACAACTGGTTACTGCTGTATCTTCTTCTACTATTACCAGTACTACAGTAAAACTACTACTCCTGCTAAAAGTACAATAGTAATACTACTCTTCTGCAACTGACACTACAACTACTACTATAACTTCCGCCTTTAATGCCTTTGGTCCAGTACTGATACTCAGTGCTGACAGTAAAAACAACAGCAGAAGTTCTGGATGTAATATCGTAGTTATATGGATGTAAAACACTGGTTCACCCCCCTCACCTTCTGTGGGAGTGAAGCAGGATGGTTTTCTACGATCAGTCTCTTGAGGTAGTGCACCCACAGTCTCTTCTCCTCCTGGTTCTTTGTCTGCATGAGGTAGCATTAGTGACAGAAATACAGGAGTTAGTACAGTCAGTCGACACTGTAACCAATAACCTTTCTGTAATTATGACCTTGTGTCATTAGTTCATGTTTCTGTGCTGTTTATTCATTTTTTATTAGGGCTGCAACTACTGACTGATTGATTCAAACTTAACACTATAACATGTCAAAACATAGTGATAAATATTTTTTCAAAATCTCCACAGCGACTTATTGAAATGGATATTTTGTTCAAACAGGCCAAAAGCCAAATACAGTGTATAACATTTATAATGATATAAAAAAATCCTCACACTGAAGAAACCATTGAATGTTTGACACTGTTGCTTGAAAAATCACTTAAATGACTAAATGGTAATTAATAGCTGCAGATTAATCAGCTGTATTGTTTATCTTTTTTAACATCAAATAATCTCAGACTGACTCTGACATGACCTCAGGTCAGTGGGGTTGGAGGTGGATCAAAATGTTGAGGACTTGGTTCCTGAGGTACCATCATTCCAGCACTCACCTGGACGATGTGCTGCTGTTTGGGAATCGTCTGGTCTGACACTCTGAAACACAACGGATCCTTCAGCGTCTCCACCAGCAGCAGATTACAGCACTGCAGCAGAGAGAGGGAAACATAAAGACAAATACATGAGTGATACACCTGTTCAAAAGGAAGGTTCGACATGTTATCTAACATGAATCTGTTTTTTTGAAGACTCAATATTTTTGCAAAAAAATCTTTAAATTTGACTATTTTTATGGAAGTAAACCATCATCAGCACCTATACCATCATGGCACAGTAAAACTAGGGGCTTAGTGGCTTTTCAAATCATGATAAGACTATTAGAACAACATTGATGAGCTTACGAATATATGTGTGCTATAGATAAACTGTTCGAGCCTCTTCTTGGCGATCAGCAGCATCTTATCGAACAGGAAGAATGCTCTCTCCTTCTTCACTCTGTGGACCTTGAAGGAGCCCTCCAGAACCAGCTCTCCGAACCCGCTGAGGTCTGGCCCACTCCAGTTCACCAGCAGGGACTCGATTTCCTGTGAGGAGGAGGTGAAAGGTCAAAAGGTCAGAGATTCATCAGGAGAGAAGCTTCTGGAACAAACTCTCCAGACCCACAAAACATTGTGATCGAGGTTCTACAGAAGATCTCTGTGGGACTGAAAACCACCTTGAAATGGTCTAAAGAGCTGCACCCAGATCAGTCCAGTCAATCAGGGACAAACAGTTTCTGGTGCAATTCAGTAAAAGTTTTTGAACACAAATGCTTCTTTAAGCAAGACATCTTGTGGAGTTCTATACTTTGTGTATGAATCCATTTGATTAAAACATCATCCTGAGATAGTTGGTGTTTCCAACTCTCCAACCATTCTCTGTGTAGAGGAGAGGTGCCTGACACAAAACACTTGATGAGTAAAAGATTGAAATTACCATCACTGCCACAAAACAATCAAAACACAAATGTGTAATATTTCTCTAGTTTAAGTAGCAGTTACTTTTGTGATGCATGATGTGATGTTTTTCAAAGCATCTGTGTTTTGAGTTTGCAGCTGTTTCCTTTTGTGTGTTTCATAGAGTTTATCCTTTGTGCTCCATATTTGTAGTCCACACATGCCATGGGAATACAGTACACTTGATTGTGATCTTGTGTATACACTTTGAGGTAATTAGTGCCAATGCAGACAGTGTTTGCCTAAGGAAAGTCAATGACCAACAGCTCCTCTTATAAAGTGTCCACTGATGGCTCTACGTAGACCTGAAATGTAGAAGTGACATAACTATGCCCGGGACCAGCATGAGAAGAGTACTATTTTGTTGGTAGGTTCTTTATAATTCTGAAATTTTTAGAGGGCTCTCGTCATAGTGACTGCATATGGAGTTGTTAAGCCAAATTCAAGTGATTAAACAGAACTCACCACATTCAGCAGTTTTCTCAGACTTTCTTTCATGAACATGAACAGGTGGAGGTCCAGACCTCTGTACCAGTCATGTACAGACAATCTACCTTCAATTTTTTGATTTAATCTTACTGTATCAAAGATAATAAACAAAATCATCATCATCATCATCATCATCATCATCATCATCATCATCATCATCATGGCTTACTGATTTAGTGAGAGGTTCCACATCAGTTTTCTGGCTTGATGTCTTCTATAGTTTGGTACTTGCTGGACAATTCTTCCACCAGCTGCCTCAGCATCTGTCTGCAGGTCTTATCTATCTAGCACTATACTGGCACAGTACTCTATCGTCCATCACTGTGACATCGCGTCTCCTTGACCACCGCGTATCCGTCATCGATCACTCTGGTTTAACAAGACGTGTTTGAGATACCAACTTCATGTCAAACCTTCTTTATATCTGTTACTATGATGTCACAGAGTTGACAGCTATAGTAATATTTGTTGGGTCCTCTAATGTCAAATGTCTAATGTTGTTTTTATATGGTGTTTTGGGAGCACTGATGATTCGCTGAGAAACAAACTGTTGAACCATCTGATCTCTCCTCCATCTGGGCTGGTTTGAATGTTTCTACCCCTCCATGTCCCAACTGCTTAGATGTCAAAGGTCAACACCTGTGCACTTCCTGATCCGTAAACCTTCAGAGGTTGAAGTTTAAAGTTGTGAAAGTCAGGTCAGTTGCAGCAGGAGAAAAACTAATCACAGCCAACTCCTCCACTGTCAGTCATGTTTGAACCTGTGAGTGAGTCAGTCAGTCAGTCAGTCAGTCAGGCAGGCAGGCAGGCAGTCAGTAGGTTGTTTCTGTCTGAGGTCTGTGTGTAAGAAGGAAAACATTGGTGAAAATGTCCTTAAAATGTATTCAGAGGAATCTCCATCAGGACGTTTCCTTCCTTGAAATTCTTAAAAACGAGTTGCTGTTGTGAGTTTCAGTTTTTCTTTTTAACAAACCTGTAATTATCAGGTTTATTATTATAAGATCCATTGTTTAAAAACCACTTGCCTATAAAGGGCCAGGACTGAAACTATGCAAATAAATTTTTTATTGCAACTTTGAAAGTGTGTTGGATTTTTCTGCTCCTTCTGATCCATTCATCCCCTCCCACACACCTGCATCACTAAACAGATGTGCAAAATCTTTTGTTTTTCCAAATTAAGATCCACCCAGATCCATCCAACCAGTTAATGTAGATACCTGTAACCCAAGGCCTTATCCTTAAATGTGACAATGTTGCAGAAAATGAACAAAAGGTAAAACTAAAGCTGTAAAAGCAGTGATATGATGATGATTATGGAGGGAGAGACGCCCTCAATGGATTACGTCCACATGCATCTCCACCCTCACAGGTCAGCTCCTTTTCAGAGGCACGCTCCTCCATCTTTAGCTGACAAGTGTGGGTGGAGAACTGCTCTTATTTGAGTGAGATTTAATCAACCTTCTTTGCCCCAGTAAACTGTTGCAGCAGTGAGATAATTGAACATATAATGGAGCAAATCTTCAAACATCTAGAGATGTTTAGTGATCAGACACTCGGTTTCCTCACTGAACAATGATAATGACGACAACACAGGAAATTATATTTCATTCCATTTCTTTTCATCTTCTCACAGATCGTCATAGTCCCTTGGGAGTCTTACACAAACAGTCGTTAAATTAATGCCTAAGGTAATGTGCTCTGGTGGGTCTCATGTCATCATCATCATCATAAAGATGTTTGAGAGTGATAATGCAAACAAAATCATCACAAAAAAGTGAGATAATTTCGGTAAAATGTCAATAAAAAGGTCAGGACTGGTGGAAGCTGCTTGTTAGAGCTTATTATGAGCCGACACTGAGCGAACTATTTGCTGATATAAAGGAACGTTTTAACTGATATAACTTGACTTGACTAAAAAGTAAAAGACGCAGATGTGAAGACTGAGAAAAAACTCAATCAAAGGCAAAAGTCAAAGACGTTACATAACAAAGACCAAAGAAGCGATGACTGGAGAAGTGTGAAAACTTGGAGATAAGAAGAACACACTGTATTGTTGGTCTCTATTAGTCTAACTCAAGAACAACAACGTGCTGTTATCTCTGTAACTTTTATTTACACACCTTCGTCAGCTTAACATTACCATGAACCACACTGACTCCAAAGTCCCACAGCGCCACTCCTTGGCGCACTCCTGCCATTACATCTCCCCCTTTTAGCTAAGGGTTTCGCTCCTCTGATAACTCAAATAGAACCTGTTGCACAATTACTTATAACAACTGCATTTTCAGCAAGGAGCATGAATTATTCAGAACATAACAAGAAACACTGTTATTCTCCCTCTTTTTTTTTTTTTTTTTTTTTTAAATGTCCAGTCTATTTGGAGGGTTAACCACTCTCCCTGACCGGGTAACCTGTGATGTCGGCACCACCCTAAGATGAGCTCGGTTGCGGCGCAATTGTCCCCCAGGTGTATCCACCACATAAGAGTGTGGTGTGTGTGCGTTGTGCACAACCGTACCTTGCGTCTTTGAAGGCATGATCCAAACCTTCTGCCCAGGAGTCAGAGTGGGCAGAGTCTGTGCACGGTGTCGCCGGTTGAAGGCTTGCTGCTGCTGTGTTTTCAGGGCTGCATCCTTTTCCCTAAACAACTGCAGATCTGGCTACTGTGGCTGTAGCTGTCTAGCTGAGTTGGGAACTGGCGTTCGGATCATCCTCCCCATCATGAGTTGTGCTGGGGAACTCCCTTGAGCGAAGGGCGTAGCCCTGTACGCCAGCAAAGCCTTGTGAAAGTCCCCTTCCTTGCTGAGAAGTAACTTAATAGTCTTTACAGCCCTTTCAGCTTCTCCATTGCTGCGTGGATACCTGGGGCTACTTGTCACGTGCTTGAAGTCAAAGTCGATTGCAAACTGAGCAAACTCATGGCTGGAGAATTGTGAGCCATTATCTGAGATCAGAACCTCTGGGCACCCGAACCTTGCGAAGACAGCTTTGCACCTGTCAATCACTTGTTTGGCTGATGTGCTGCTACACCATCTACTTTATTTGTGATGTGATACCTGGCCACCAGACCGATTCTCTTGCCCTGGCGAGGCATTTGTTGATTCCTTGATGCCCTTGGTGAAGTTTCTGCAGTACATCCTGTCTCATGTGGTCTGGAATAAGCAGTCTCTCACTTTTCATAATCAGTCCTTCAGCCTCATGCAGATCTGAGCGCTCTGGCCAATAGGGAAGTAACTGTTCATGGACTTGTTGCCTGTGATTTGGCCACCCCCTTTTTATGAGGCCACTGAGGCGTCTGCATGTATCATCCTTGTTTTGAGCCTTTTTGATATGATCCAGTTTTGTAGTTGTTGCTGGAAGCTGGGCCATCACACTGTCAACGTACGCCTTACATTCTTTTTCCAGGTCCTCTTCTGCCTTGGTGAGCATTGTTGGCAGTGGTGCTCTCGACAATGTGTCAGCGATTATCAGATCCTTGCCTGGTACATGTATTATGTCATATTTGAACCTGAATAGTCTCAGCCGGAATCTGAGTATCCTGGGTGGAAGGTCATCCAATGCTCTTGACTTGAGGAGTGTGATAAGGGGCTTGTGGTCTGTGCGTATTGTGAAGTCCAGGCCATACAAATATCCAGACAGCCGCTCACATGCCCAGGTTACTGCGAGGGCTTCCTTCTCTATTTGAGCATACCTTGATTCTGCTGCACTCAGGCTCCGTGAGATGTATACAACCGGCCTCCAAGAGCCATCTGGTTGTTTCTGTGTCAACACCCCCCCCCCAGCCCGTAGGAGGAAGCATCTGCTGACACCTTTGTCTCCCATGCCGGGCTATACTGAGCCAACACAGTGTCCAAACTGAGTTCTTTCTTTATGTCTATGAAAGCTTTTCTTTGAGGTTCCTCCCATGTCCAACTGGCGTCACTCTTCTCCAGATCTCGGAGTGGTTGTGTCAGTTCAGGGAGGCGTGGAGAAAATTTCCCCACAAAGTTGACCATGCCCATAAAGCGGCGAATATCTGCCACATTCTTTGGTTCTGGCATATCCCAGATTGCTTTGATTTTCTCCGGATCTGCTCTGATACCTTGTGCATTGACAACGTGCCCGAGGAACTTGATTTCATTCATGGCAAACTTGCACTTGTCATTCAGAGTCAGCCCCGCCTCTCTGAATTTTGTCAGCACCTTGTGCAGCCTGTCATCATGTTCAGCACGGTTTCCTCCTGTCACGAGTATGTCATCAGCGTGACAGAGGACTCCATCAATGCCATCAACGAGCTGAGAGATTCGCTTTTGAAAGTGTTGTGGGGCTGATGTTATTCCAAAAGGCAGCCTTTTGAAGTAGTACCTGCCCTCCCGGAGTGATAAAAGTTGTGAGCAGTTGTGAGTCTTTGTGTAGGGGTACTTGCCAAAAACCTGATGTAGCATCAAGTTTTGTGAAGACTGTGGCTCCTTCCAATCTTGCCAGCGTCTTGTCCACTGCAGGCAGGATGAGCCGTTCCCTTTCCACACTGTCATTGAGATGTGTCATATCTACACAGATGCGCAGTTTTCCTGTCGGTTTAACAAGAGGAACCATACCTGCACACCACTCGGTAGGTTCCTCTACACGGGCTATGACTCCCACCTCCTCCATCCAATCGAGCTCCTCCTTGACTTTGCTCCTTAGAGGAAGAGCCACCCGTTGAGGGACTGAGAAGGCAAAGGGCTGTGCTGATTCTTTAAGTTTTATTTTGTAGTCCCCTTTTAGTTGTCCCAACCCCAAAAACACCTCCGGGTAGGCTGAGCGGAAAAATGTCTCTGCATCTTCAATGCTGTTCAGATGGGGAATCATGTTTAGTCTCACAATTGCTGGGTAGCCGAGCAGTGGCATGGCTAGGTCCCTAACAACAAAAACTGTCTCTTCAATTTTTCTGTCTCCCCTCTCTATAACTGCATCCACCTGTCCTATGGTGTCCAGTGGCACGTTATTAGGGCCATACGAAGGCCTGCTGGAGGGTAAGAGTGGGTCATATCTGTCCTGTGTGTATACAGATGCAGGAACTGCATCGACGTCTGCCCCTGTGTCTATCTTGAAACACACAGACTCCCCGTTTATTATCAGATTTTCTTTCCATCTAGGTCTTTTCTGTGGACACTGCGCAGCCACTGTCCCCAAATATACTGCCTCTGCTGCATCCGACCCTAGCTCTACAGAATGGAGGGTCTGAGCTGACCTGCACGCAACTGCAAAATGTCCCTTCTTGTGGCATTTTCTGCATTCGACATCCCTTGCTGGGCACTCACTCCATGAATGCTTTGTGGCTCTTCCACATTTTCCACAGGGTTTAAATTGGGCAGAGGTAGACTGGCGTGAGGTTTGGGCATGATATTGATTTGTTTTCTGCTTGTAGTTATTTTTCTTGTATTTATTATGCATTACTGTATCCATGTGGGCGGGAGAATCAGCTGATCGCAAAACAGTTTGCTGCTTTTTCACCTCTTCGTGCTGTCTCACTTGTGCGACTGCTGTGGCCAGATCCAATTTGGCATTTAATTGTAGTCTCTCCGACAAACCCGCATCGCGTATCCCCACAACAATCCTATCACGGATCATTTCTTCACGTAAATCCCCATAGTTGCAGTGTTCTGCCATCTTATGGACATCCGTAATAAAGTGCTCTGCACTCTCTCCGACCTCCTGGCTTCTTTTGTTAAATTTTGCCCGCTCATATATGACATTATGCACTCCGACAAAGTGGTTATCAAAAGCTCTTTTAACCGCCTCATAGTCTTTCAGTTGCACCGGGGATAGAGGTAGGGAACTCAAGATATCGTCAGCCTTATCTCCCATTATGTAGATCAAGGAATTCACCTGATAATCCCCCTCTTTACTTGCCAGGCCAGACGCTGTCCTGAAGCGTTCAAACCTTCTGATCCATGTTTGCCACGAGCTGGGTTCAAAATCAAACGCTTCTGGCGGGGAAAAAGTCACTAGTTGCTCCATAGTGGCACTGCAGAGTTGACGGGGGATTAGCTTAGCTTGTCGGCTAACTCTGTCCGGCGGTGGATTAGCCTCCTGTTTTTAGCCTTGACGTGACGCACCTTCGTTCACCAAACTTCTGCAACGTGGTCGAACTGGTCCTCACGGGCTTATCAGACTCAATCCGTCATGGGTGTAGCACTTCTGACACCATGTATTGTTGGTCTCTATTAGTCTAACTCAACAACGTGCTGTTATCTCTGTAACTTTTATTTACACACCTTCGTCAGCTTAACATTACTGAACCACACTGACTCCACAGTGCCACAGCGCCACTCCTTGGCGCACTCCTGCCATTACACACACACACACACACACACACACACACAGGTCTGTAACGGTTGCTGAACGTGTCCATGTGTGAAGGAACAAATAAATAACATGTTCCTGTGTGTGTAATGAGGGGAACACGTGTTGGGGGAGTGGAGGAATGCAGCGGTTGTAGATTTGGACACCTAAAGGTCACCAAGCTGACCTCTGGCTGCCTGTCCGTCTCTGTACAGGCCCGAGGACGAGAAGCTGGCTGGAGGCTCTGTTCGCTGCTTCACACGCTCAGTCCAGTTGTCCAGTGAAACCTCACATCTTTCAAGAGTTTCAGGAAGTAAGAAAGCAGCTTTGTTTTTAGCTTGAACACTGTCCAATATCATCTGACCTGTGTCTACTCAGCACAAGCTGAGACCCTTGGGTTAAAAACATGTATACTGATCTTTGACTTTTAGCTGACAACTGTAAAACTGAATATCCACTGCACCATTATACAATATCATCTACACACTGATTTTTTGCAGGGTTGCAGGGAGGGGTGGACAGTAATGAAGTACATTTACTTCGTATTGAGTACTGTACTTTAGTATATATTTCTTTTAGTATTAACTTTTGACTCCACTACATTTCTATGAAGTACTCTTACTTGAAGCAGAGCTTTTAGTCAGTGAATGAATTTTCTTTTATTCTGAAATATGTGATAGACCATACACTGTGTTCATCACAGGAGAAAAACCAATCACAGCCAACTCCTCCACTGTCAGTCATGTTTGAAACTGTAAGTGTCCTAACTATGGCGTCGTCAGATAAAGATGAAGCAGAAGATTCTTCACCAGAGACCATGGTCTGATCTGAGGTCTGTGTATGAGGGTTTGGAAATAAAGAAAGATTCATTTAGTTTGAATGTTTGCTGTATATATGAAATATGTAAACGACAATGGCTTCTTCAGGTTCTACAATCAGTCAGTCAGTCAGGCAGTCAGTAGGTTGTTTCAGAGCCATTAGGTTCTGTAAATGTGGAACAATACAACAATGTGTTGATTCAACATCAACAACTCTCACTTGTATTTGAGTCATACTTGACCAGGAGGCTCTATACTCTGACTCCAAAGATGGAGCTGTGGCCTTTCTCCACCTCTGGTTGCAGGTGACTGGAGCCTACACCAGCTCACAGAGAGATGAGGTACACCCTGAACAGGTCACCAGACCAATCTTGGCTATCAGAAGGGAAATACTCCTCCTATCTCTACAAGACTGATATTGGTAAAATGGGGTGAAAAATTAGCCAAAGTAAATAATACACACTTTGTAACTTAACACAATCTTGTAGCCCTCAGACTGTGATCAAAAGAAAACATACAAATAGCATACAAACTGTGTGTGTGTTTACCTGCAGCCGTACAGCATGTTCCTGTTTTCTCTTCATGTCGTTAATGTACCAGGCGACAGCTGTCATGGTGATGATGGCGTCCTCAACAACCTCATATCCAGGGGCACTTTTATCAAAGTGTTTGGAAAGTTCCTGAGAGGAGACAGAACGGCTTCAGTGTAAAATTCAGACATGAAAGCAACATGGAAACTTTCCACAACATGTACTAGCAGGTGTTTGTCTAACAGAGGCTCAATAGAGAGACAAATCAAATTTATTTCTAACACATGGAAACACTTACAGTGTGCAAAGTTTTTTTTTTTTTTTTTTTAAGTAAAATCTCAAATGAAAGAAGAATAAAACACAACAAAACAATCAGCACCTCACTGGCTGATGCAGCACTTCATCACAGAAATTATTGAAGCAGGACCAATTGAGGATTATGGGAAAATCCCAGCACAGATCCAAAAATATGTTTGACCAGTGTTTAAAAAGCCCACTGTAGGCAGAGCAGCAACAACAGCAAATAATACAGGGCACACATCAGAGAACAAAGAGCAGGCTTCAAGTTTTAAGGTTAGAGTAAGGTTGTAATGTCCTCTGAACACATGAAGACACAGCTGTGTGTGTGTGTGTGTGTGTGTGTGTGTGTGTGTGTGTGTGTGTGTGTTGTCTGTTTTATAGATGAGACCGTCAGCTCCATGTCCTCAGATGCTACTGTTAAGATGTTTGAAAAGGTTTTGATCAAACTTATGATACAAGTGACAGCTGCAATTTATTAAAAATGTAGTTATATATAAATTCTGATCATGGATGGATTATCACCCAGGCCCCACACAGCCTGTATTCAGAAACTGAGCCAAAACTAGCCATCAAGACTTCTGGTACTTTGTGATGTCATAACAAAACAGTCCCCGCTCTCAGCCATGCCCCAAGCCCCGCCCACCTAGACCCACCATCCAACCTTGCAGGATTTGGTTTCTCTGAGTGTTTACCTGAAATCTGCTATATTTTTACTGGATGACTCAGAAAACAGTCAGCCAATCAGAAGAGAGGTTCAGAGCCTCCTCTTTTCTGTTGTTACTAGAGCTCTAGAGAGAAGCCTGAGAGAGGAGATGTAAAACTACATTGTGATGGTTTTTGGGTTTTATAACCACAAATATATCTTCTTATGGATCAACACTTCCAATAAAACACAGGACAAGAGGAAAATATGGAGCTTTAACTGGAAAAAAAACAAAATGTGAGCAGTGGGATGAGGTTAGCACAGTCCGTTCACATGTATTGTGTTTACGTGTGCATGTTTGAGTTTGTTTCTGTTTGTGTGTCTGGAACAGTTGTTAGTTTATCTGGTCATATCTTACTACTGGGAACCTCTGTGTAACACATTTCTCTTAAGTTGACGCTGCAATTTTTAGGTGGCCTCCATCTGACATGATGACGTCACGGTCTTATCCTTGTTTCACTGGTCCTGAGCTCTGACGACAGTAAAACCCGACAGATGTGAGTTGACAACAAAACACACATGTGGGACACACACACACTCACGCAGCCTTCATCTGTAAAATCAAAGAGGCACATACTTAGGAGTCCGTGTCCTTGGCTGTCCTCTGTCTCTGCTGCATATGTCTCACTCAGAGGAGGGGGAGTTTTATTACTGTGTGATTTTAGCCAAAGGCTCTGTTTACTGACAGGATACAGACATGTTGCCTGGATACCAAATCCATCAGCTTCCTCTGGGAAATCTCTCAGCCTCATTGAGTCTTCACAAAACTCAAGATGTTTCACACTCATCAGCAGTTATAGTCTGCATGTAGTATTTCAGATATTACCTGTAGGAGCAGGTGGGATTTTGTGTTAACTTAAGGTAATATCTGTCTCATTTGGGGGTATTTTCAGTAATACTTGAAGAAGTGGGTAGTATATGACATATTTGCTGTTTTGGCAGGTGGTATTTGAAGTCATTAATATAGTATTTCAGGAGTTACCTGTAGTTTTATGTACTCCATGTAGTATTTGGTAGTATTTGCAGTATCACCTGTGGTAGCAGGTGGTACTTGAGGTTCTACATGTAGTACTTGGTAGTATTTGCAGTATCACCTGTAGTGGCAGGTTGTACTTGAGGTTCTACATGTAGTATTTGGTAGTATTTGCAGTATCACCTGTAGTAGCAGGTGGTACTTGAGGATTCTCTGCACTGGTTTGAGCAGGTACGTCTCCAGAGGTAACGAATGGTTCAGAGTCATCTGTCGCTCCTGGAAGAAATGAACCAGACTTTCGTTCTTCATGCACTCCCTCAGTACTGCCACTGAGCTGTGGAGAGAGAGAGGAAGAGACAGAGAGAGAGAGCGAGAGAAAGAGAGAGAGAGATTATTACATTATAATAACAATACTGTTACTGTACCAACATAATTGTGATCCTACTTATTGCTGAGTCCCCAGCTTGTTTCCACAACTTGATTATACCATCTCCAAGAGTTGGTGAAGCTATTTAAAAAGCAGAGTTTTGCAAGCTACCAATTACTTCACACTGGAAGAAGTTGAACGACAGCAAAGCTACCTGAGGGAGAAAAAGCTATTTAGAAAAAGTGACTCAAACTAATTTAAAAAAAAAAAAAAAAAAAAAAAATCTAATTAACAACACACATGTGACACAAAATTATAACAAAATACAATACAAATACAAAAAGGCACATGCAGGAAAAATGAAATGCCCCACTATTCATGGGAAAGTGCTGGAATACTTTGGTTGTGTAAACAATAATTGCCTAAGTATGATAATGGAGATTTAGGAGGTTTAACTATGATGATGATGTAAATGTGTGACCATTGAGCAATGGCTGCCTTTGACTTTTGCAAATGCAATTCACAAAGAAAAAATGAACTGCCTGGACATGACCTCACAATGGCCAGGATGAAAAAGAAAGAAGAAAGGGGATGGGGCTGGTCAAAGTTACGATCGAGAAGCAATGGTAAAATAAGTATGAATAATTCCTTTCCTTTTATTGTTATAGTTTCAGTTGGTAACTACACAAAAATGGCCTGGATCAACCTGGGTCAACTTTTTTTGAAATGTGATGCAATGTCATGCAACAGAGCACTGCACTGGCAAAACAAATTTAGTTTTTTTTCTTATATTATTGTTGAGACTTTTTTAGAATTCGTCTTTGGTGCTTGGTGATCCAACACAAAGATACAAAATAATTAAATGCTTCTTCATTTATGACAAATGAGACTTTAGGACAGTCTGAATCTACATGTTTATATTTTGGTTTCTTTTCTACCTCAAATAATATGACTAAAAATCTGATCCAGGGTCCAATAAGACCTTTATAAACAGAACCAGAATCAGAATCTACCGACACTGGAGGAAGGGGGATGGATATTCAGGTAAGATGACAAACATCAACAGAGGGTGAGAGTTCAGCTGTAGACTCCTTTGATGAACATTTATCACAACATGAACACAGGAGGAGACATTTCTTAAGAAGAAGAAATTAGGAACAAAGGAAGGGAGGAGGAGGTCTAGACAATGACGGAGCAGCAGGAGGCGAGGGGGAACTCCTCGACTCTGATGAACATTCATCAGGACACGAAAGAAGGAGGGATTGAAGAGAGGTGAGGAAATGATGGAAGAAGAGGAGGAACAAAAAGACAGATTGAGGAGATTAAGATGGGACAATGGAGGAAAAAGACTCCACAGCTGTTTGGAGCTTTGACAGACATTCATTACAAGTTCAGGGAAGAAAGAAAGAAACTGACGAGATCAGAGAAATTAACATTTATCACAATGTGAACAAAGAGAGGGAGGAATCAAAGAGGACAAAGAGAAAAGAGTTACAGAGGAGATGAAGACGGAAAGAAAGTGAAGCTGTCTTGAAGATGGAAGATAGAGAAATGGAATAAAGGAATTTTGTCAATTATCAAGCACGATCCTGGAGATGATGGAGGAGAGGTGAAACTCCTCAACTGTTGAAAAGAGGAGCTGAGGAGGAACACGAAATGTCGCCCAGATGACGAAGAAAGAGGAGACACCAGAGGAAAAGGGGGATGGTGGAGGTGGAGACTCTTCAGCTGTTGGGTTCTCTGACAAACGTTTATCACAGCGTGGAGCCAAAAACTTTTGGACACCAGTGGTGAGATAGGAAAGAGGAAGGAGGGACGAGAAAGCAGCAAATAGGGGAAATCTGAAGAAGGGGGATGAAAAAGACGAAGGGGAGAAGAAGGAGAGGAGGAAGGAGGTCAAGGTAGCGATGGAGCTGGAGAGGAGAGATGAGGCTCTTTTCCTCCAGAAAGACATTAATCACAGGAAGGGGTCCAGGAATTCAGAGCAGCAGTAATATTTTCTACAGACACATAACTGATGTATTCAGCAGCGAAATCAACACTGAAACACAGTTCACCAGCAGCTTCATCAAGTATTCTTAGAATGTATCTGAAATGATTAAGTTTCTGTTCCACCACCGAGCTACATCTCTGTCACACATGACTGGTAATTTCAGTTTTGGCCACAGAGGAAAGAGTATTATTTGATCTATCTTATGCAGCCAGGTCATTATAAGGATGTAGGGTATATTATTGTAGAGGGTGGGTGATGACATTGGGTCTGTGGATGTGCAGAATTCATTGGCTTGGTCTCTAACCTCACCAGGGTAGAGACTAAAGCTTAATATCTAACTAGTGTAAGAAACCTTAACAGCTGCTGGTTTGCTGCACAGTTTATGTGCTGTACATACACCTGTCATCTACACAGCATAATTACATAAGAATTGTTATGGCTATTGACCTTTTCCATGTCATGTCACTGTACACTGTGTTGACAGTTTCTATGGTTACTGCTACAGTGTGATGATGTCGGGGCGCGGGGAATGCTGGGTACAAAAAAGTTGTTGTTGATTTTCTTAATAAATAATAAAAGCTAACGGGTGTTACACCGTGATTGTCTGCAGTCTTCCTCATTCATGCACATCTACATGGTGTCAGAAGTGAGCCGAATCTAATCTAAGATGGCACAAGGACTCCGCCGGATCGACCCGCTCGTCTTTAATGAGGATATCGCTCACAACTGGGAGAAGTTCAAGCGGGAATGGCACGTCTATAGCAACGCCGGGCTAACAACGGCTAGTAAGAAAGTGAAAGCCTACACGTTTCTTAACCTCGCCGGTCCGGAGGCACTGGATAAACTCGACATGTTTGATTTTGCGGATGAGATCGCGAGGACCCTGCCATGCTGGTAAAGAAATTTGAGGAACTATGCCTGCCAGTAAAGAACGTAATTATGGACAGACATGCATTCAACACAACTGACCAGAAACAGCCCGAGTCAATCCAGTCGTATGTTTCCACGTTGAAAGTAATGGCCAAGAAATGTGACTTCAGGACACTACATGATGAACTGATTAGAGACCGTTTGGTCTGCGGTATTCACAGTGACACTGTCCGTACACAGCTTTTGAAGGAGAAGAAACTGACACTAAATTCGGCCATTGAGATCTGCATGCTACATGAACAATCTGAGAAGGGCAACAGAGAACTAAAAAAGGAAGCAGAGGTGTGCACAGTGCAATTCAACCCATGCACAAACTGTGGTGGCCAACACGCACCTGACCGAAACAGGTGTCCAGCTCTCAACAAGCGCTGCAACACATGTGGAAAAATGAACCACTTCTCCAGAGGCTGCAAATCAGGCAAACCGTTTGCCACCAACAGGCGGGGGCAGGTTCCGTCCCCCAATGCACACAGGGGCAGATACACACATGTGAGTGAACTTGACACGCAGCCAACACAAGAGCCAAGTGATGTGTTTCGCTGCGAGACTGTAGAAATGTTTTAATGTGAGAGCATACACAAGCCAGAGGATGTGCTTGAGCAGGATGAAAGGTTTGCTGAACTGTCTGCATGCAACACTGGCAGACAACTGACTATGAAGATTGACACTTGGGCCAAATGCAACGTCATATCCAGGGCTCTTCTACAGCACATTGACCCTACTGCTCACATCAACCTCAGCAAATGAGCAAATCTTGTAGCCTACGGAGGTCACATAATCCAGACTCTTGGTGCGGCAGACATGAACTTTAGTTGCGGTTTGCTGCGATTCCAAGTTCTGGACAGAAACGTCAAGCCACTGCTGGGTCTCAGAGACAGTGTCAGACTCGGCTATTTGACTTTTGGACCAGAGGTGCATGCCATCGTCCAGCAGGAAGCGCCAGAGCTGACAGAGTACAAGGACCTATTTGACACCAGCACCATTGGCAAGCTGCCTGTGGTGTATCACATGCACCTGGATGACACCATGCACCCCACTATATGCGCTCCAAGACGGGTGCCACTGGCCATGAAGGACAGGATTGTTGCAGAACTGCATAGAATGACCCGACTGGGAGTCATCACACTGGTTAAGGAGCCCACTGAATGGGTTTCAGCCATGGTGGCTGCGAGCAAACGAGATGGTAGCATGAGGCTATGCATCGACCCCGTCAACCTCAACAAAACCCTGGAAGAGGTGATCGCTGACATGCCTGATGCCAAAATGTTCAGCATTCTGGATGCTAAGTGTGGCTTCTGGCAGGTGCCGCTCAGCAAAGAGTCCTCAAAACTCACCACCTTTATGACTCCTGTGGGTCGCTATGCTTTCCTACGAATGTCCTATGGCATCACCATGGGAAGTGAGGTTTTCCAAAGGTGCATGGAGCACCTTTTCGAAGGACAGCCGTGCGCAATTGTGATCGATGACATCTTGGTGTGGGGCTGCTCAAGAGAGGAGCATGATTTACGTCTCCGCCAAGTCATGGACAGGATACGGGCTGTCAATCTCAGACTGAACCCTGAAAAGTGCCGTTTCAGGGTCACAGAAGTTGCTTATGTCGGTCACCTGCTCACCAACCAGGGTGAGGCCGCCTGATTCCCCCGCCGGAGGACAAGCGCAGTCTCCAAAAGTTCCTAGGCATGACCAACTACTTGACCAAATTCATACCAGACTACAGTGAGACCACGGCACCCCTGCGCAAGCTGTTGCGCCAGGATGTAGACTGGTGCTGGCTGGAGCTCCACACAGCGGCATTCACCAAACTCAAAGAACTCATCGCAGGTCCCCCGGTGCTGCAGTACTTTGATGTGCACCAACCTGTTGTACTGTCGGCTGACGCTTCACAGCACGGACTGGGTGCTGTCTGCCTCCAAAACGACAGGCCGGTGGCTTTCGCTTCAAGGGCCTACACAGAGACTGAGTCACGCTACGCTCAGATTGAAAAAGAGCTCCTGGCCCTTGTCTATGCTTGCACAAAATTCCATCACTACATATACGGACGGGCTGTAACTGTCGAGACTGACCATCAGCCACTCATTACCATACTAAATGATGATGCTCCGCCTGCAGCGTTACAACCTCGAGGTCATCTACAAGAGGGGCAGGGAGCTCTACGTCGCTGATGCTCTCTCCCGTGCACATCTGCCCTCCACTGACCAGGCTGAGGAAATGGAGGAGTACGAGGTCATCCTCTCCTCACACAGGGTTGAGGAACTGAAGCGTGAGACATTGGCTGATCCCGTGTGCCGGCGTCTCTCTGAGGTCGTTGCTGCAGGCTGGCCCGATACATTTAGGGAGGTACCACGTAATCTGAGGCCATTCTACGCCATGAGAGATGAACTCACAACTGACAGTGGCTTGCTCCTCCGTGGACAGCGGTTCATCATTCCACATTCCCTCCAGCGTTACTACATGCAACAGCTGCACCAGGGCCACCCTGGTCTCGAGGCCACAAAGCGCAGGGCCAGGGAGACAATGTTCTGGCCGACCATCTACAGTGATATTGAAAGAGAAGTTTCCAGGTGTGCCCCTGTAATGCTCTCAAGCCACACCAGCCTAAGGAGCCCCTTCAACTACATGAAATCCCTGACCTACCGTGGTCCCTCACCGCAGCAGATGTTTTTGAGTGGGAGGGAAAAGAGCATCTTGTGCTTGTTGACTCTTACTCTGGC
Source organism: Seriola lalandi dorsalis (assembly GCF_002814215.2). Classification (NCBI taxonomy): domain Eukaryota; kingdom Metazoa; phylum Chordata; class Actinopteri; order Carangiformes; family Carangidae; genus Seriola; species Seriola lalandi. Next base: position 155,901 of record NW_019524952.1, on the reverse strand, counting down.
TGGTTCGAGATAGACCGGCTCCCAGGCACAACAAGTGCCACACTTGTAGCCAAGCTTAAACGCCACTTTGCTACTCACGGAGTGCCACAGCAACTCATGACAGACAATGCTGCTTACTTCACAAGTAGGGAGTTCCAGGAATTTGCTCGCAAGTGGGACTTCTGTCATGTCACCAGCAGTCCCCTGTACCCTCAGTCCAACGGGCTTGCTGAGAGAGCTGTGCGCTCAGCAAAGCACCTGCTGGAGAAATGTGCACGAGATGGAATGGACATAGATGCAGCTCTCCTCAGCCTACGTAACATGCCCAGGGACGGGCTGCCGTCGCCAGCTCAATGCCTGCTTTCTTGGCGCACCAGGGCTTTCATTCCCATGTCCAAAGCCATATACTCACCCAGAGTGGAGACACATGTCCAAATGGCCCTGACACAGGCGAGACAGAGAGGAAAAGCCTACTACGACAAATCAGCTAGGCCGCTGGCTCCACTGCGAGCTGGGCAGACAGTGAGAATGTAAAATACGAAAAAAGGGGGAGGACAACAGATATATGTTACATGTTCTGCATTTACACATTATATGCATAACCCACATGTTCATTCTATAGATGCTTGGGGTTTCGTCATAATGCAAGTCTGTGTTATTGTCTATTATGTGCTTCGTTGACATATAACTTAAGTGGGATGTAGACTGTGTTGACAGTTTCTATGGTTACTGCTACAGTGTGATGGTGTCGGGCACGGGGAATGCTGGGTACAAAAAAGTTGTTGATTTTCTTAGCTTATAAAAGTTAACGGGTGTTGCACTGTGACTGTCTGCAGTCTTCCTCATTCATGCAGATCTACAGTCACAACCTCTGTTCATCTGTTCGCAAGAGCTGCTCTCTGCTCTTCCTCCTTTATATTACTCTTAGGGCACCACTTTACAATCAGACTATCTTTGTAAAGGATTTATAAATGGTTTATAAATAGGTTATTAATAAGCTTGTTAACACTTTATAAATCATAAATAAACAATACATTCATACACTGATGCAGGCTCACTATTTGGCAAGATCAGGTTAATGCTTACTACTCATTAATCTTACTAATGACTTACTTGTATTTATAACTGGTAAAAGAGAGACTTATAGTAACTCATTAAAAGGTAGTAACTCATTAGTAAGATTAATGAGTGTTGGCTGTTCCTCTGACGAACCTTACATTTCTGTTGCCATTTTGTTTAAAGTTGGTCTTTGCTGACATGAATTTTTGTTTGTTTCATTACATCACACTGTCTAGTTACACTGAAGCTGAAAATCAAAACTTAAAACTAATCTTTATGTTTTAACTTGCAGTTAGAACCTTACTGAGTTGTAACTGTTACCATTCTACCACCAATGGGTCGGCCTTGGTCTCAATGAATCAGTTAAACCCAGTAAATACAGCAGTCCATGTTGTTCTTCTGATGAGATTACTGTAAACTTTCTGAACTGCATCACCCTAGAGATCCTTTGCTCCCACTGCTCCCATCAGGCTATACAACACCTCACCCAAAGGAAGTGGACTAATCTAATTATTATTGCTTATTTATTATTAACTGTTTTTATTGTTATTATTTTTATCAACAATGAGCAAATGGACACATGAATTTCCCCTAGGGGATAAATAAAGTATCTATCTATCTATCTATCTATCTATCTATCTATCTATCTATCTATCTATCTATCTATCTATCTATCTATCTATCTATCTATCTAACCCACCAAGGTGGCCATGATGTCAACTTTCAAAACACAGTATATCATCATATTCCTGGTCCAAAGAGGATGAATCCTTCAGATAAATCATCAGTCTGTTGTTTGTTGTGTCCAACACGTTCATATTGTGACTGTAATGCACACTGCAGTCTCTATGGGACACTAATCAGACTTTTGCACCTTCTGCTGTACTTTAGTACAAATGTTTTCAGGCATATGATCACTGCCAGAAGTGAAACTCTACAAGAACAAAACCTTTTCATTCATACTAACATAACACACAAAAAAAGCCCTGACGGGGCCTCCAAAGTCGTCTGAGAGTAGTGAGTCTGTAATCTGTGATCTCAGACTGGAGGAAACTGAGTCCAGCCTCAGATAAACACCACCCTCTGCATGAAGAATTCAAAGCATATGGCAGATATGAAAAATGTACACTAGAGACATTCCTCGAAACCGGACTTTAAAGATTCCCATCCAATCAACCTTTAGGAAAGACTTGTCGCTTCCAGCACATGAAACTCACCAACATAAGAGCTATGGAGGTTAATTTGTTAATTTATTTTCTGTTCACCTCATGTTGTTTAATTGTCCAAACAGATACGTGTAAATTGATTTGATACAAACAGACAGACATCAATGTTGGTCTCTGCTGGTCGTGCAGGTTGAAGCCAACTTCATCTCTGCCTCCATATCCTCCCAGACTCTAGGTAATTACAGCTACTCCCATGAGCTTGAATTCATCTCCACCAATCAGAGGTAACATGACACCAGCCTCCAGTCTGCACAGCCACTCCACTCCACAGACCTCTTCAACTCTGTACTTCCCCTTCACTCTGCCTTCAAATTTTGTTTGCATTTGCAAAAAGTAGTTTCCAACGTCCAAATGACAATGACATTGTATGTTAGTATCATACACTGTGTCAGTGTACTGTATAGTGTTATAATTCATTTTTTGTGGCTTTTTTCATTTTTTATTGTATAGTTCAGTGAAACTCTATGAGTATAACTGAATAATCTAGCTTTATCTCTATCAAATTAACTCAGTTATTTTGCTAGAACCAATCAACATCAGGCACTTACTATTTTTCACAATTACTGAAGAAATATATAAATTTAAGAGTTGTTATTTCTAAGTTGTTATGCTGTACATTTTAACAACATGTTAACAACATGTTACAGCTGAAAACATCGCATTCACACCTATAAATTAACATGAACACATGCATGACGCTCATGGATGGACTGAGAGTGAGTAAGACTAAAGTTTTGCTTGTGTTCGCTCACACACTGCTGTTATCCACAGATCTCTGCTCTGCTCTTTTCAGTGGTTGCACTGATCAGGGATCAGGTAAATGCGACAGCAGCTCCTTATGTCCTCTGTGTGATCATATGCATCTTGGAAAGATGGATGTATTTACAGGGAAGCAGGGCTATCAGATTCAGCAGGACGTCACATGAAGTAGTCAAGTGTAAAGTTAGTTGCTAAGATGGAGATTTATGCAGTGCAGTTGGGAGCAAAGTTGTAGTGCTATTTGTTTAAGTACCAGAACTCACCTCCTCCGCTCTGTCTTAATCACAGGTAGAGCTGCTCTTTATAACAACCTCATGAATTTATGATGATTTCTGCCTACTTTATGAACAGTTTCTTCATGTGTGAATGAGGAATGGAAGGATGTTTTCTGTCTTTTCATCTTTACTAATCAACCATTTAATTCACTGAGCAGCTCAGAGGCTATCAGCAGCTACTGGCATCTTTTAAGGGGGATTGTTTTCTTGCATAGTACTCAATGAATAATTGATGTCTGGAAATCGATCGATATACTTTAAATATCAATATGACAATTTTGACCATTTCATTTGTTTTTATTAGCTCTCTTCATAACATATGCTTTAGTGATGATTGGATCTTCAAGTGATAAAAAATTTATATAAATATCAACCAGATTATATGAACTGCAGATATTTTATTTCATCACTTCGAGAAAAAAACTAGTGGAGCTTCATTCCAGTGCGCTCCAGCAGCACTACACCTGTGGTTGGGAGGAGAAAGGTTGAGGATGAGGGGAAGAAAGAGATTGCACCAATGGCCCAAATGTCTTTAAGTTCCTCTCCAGACATGTTTTAAACTATGTAAAATCCTACTGTGATTCATATTTAATTTAACATTGTTTTCCCACATAAAATGTGAAAAAAATCAAAACTGGGTCTGAAGCTCTTACTCTTACTTCCTGATTGAGAAATGTGGATCAGGCCTTGAGCCCCGCCCACCACCTGCTTGCTTCAGGTGGATAGGTGACAGAGCAGAGATAATCAAGATGGTTAGAGGAAACATCAAAGACTCAGCCACATGTGCCACATCATATGTCTTGTATTATATAAAAACGTCATATGGACATTAACAAGATTAAACATGTGATTTTCTTTAACTTAAAGATGTCAGTGAACATTTGTAAACCATCTCCACATAGGACTTCACCTAATCTAAACTTAGTAACCTGCACCGTTACTCATAACATACTTTCACTTTCATGTGCCATCAGTTTGACTGTTCCTGGAACAGTTCACTACTCTGTTAAAACTTGGCTTTAAAGACCTCACCCCCGCCCAGCCTCCAAAGCCCCCCTGGCTCTACAGCTCATCAATTTACAGCATTACAAACAGCACACACATCCAAGTTGAGCTTAGCAGCATAAATTAGCCCAGCATCTGTCTCGGTCATCCCCCTGGATCTACGCAGAGATCAGACCTGTGTCTGCTAATGTCATTTTAATAGCAGCCTGTTTCATGATACATTAGCCTACACTGATACAAAGTGTTATGATATTTGTGAAAGAGAAAAGATTTCTTTAAAGCACCTCAGTTCTGCTTTTGGCAACTTCAGATGGCAGAGAAGCTGCATTCCTGGAGCCATTTTGTTATTTGGCATGTTTCTCTTTTTATGGAGGATAACTAACCAAACAAAGACTCTCATCTCATGTTCCCCACGGGGCTGCACTGGAGTTCACAAACCTGCAATCCAGCACATTTCCCTCCAAATATGACCCAGCGGATCACAGTGGAAAAATGTAGAGCAGACGCTGACAGAGACCAACTGTCTTCACTTCTGGTAATTACATTACTGTCTCACTTTGAATGCACTGAGCACTTTGATTTGAAAATAACACACATGCTCACTGAATGAATGTATGTGTTAAGGTATGATTGCAAATACTGACCAGATACTAGAATTGACTTTTCAATCAGAAAAATCCTGGTTCCAGACCATCACCGCCCACATAGATCATTATTATGTGGGTGCTGGGGAGGTTGGACACCCACAGTAAATTGTGAGCACCAATCCAGACACTACACTGTGCGGTAACCGAATCAGAACAGTAATGCTGTCCAGTAAAGACTCAGAGGAACTGCCACAGTGTCAAAGCAGGGAGGTTTAACTGAACTAAATCTGTGTGTCTTCATTTGTATATTCCTTAGACGTTTTTTTTGACCTTGCTGTTGGTTCACGGTGTTTCGGATCAACAAGCGTCCCTGTTATAAGGTGACCATCAACAGAAAGTGTACTATGTACGCCGTGTATATGCTGTTGTCCACATTTAAAGATGGCTTAGCTGGTTACTAGGTCTTGCCAGCTTTCATGTGTGAAAAACCAGGACACTCAGAAAACGACTCATGGTGGGGTCGTGGATGTGAATGCGTACAGCAGTTTTCAGATAATAAGGTAAACGTTCGTATTTCTACCACCGGTCAAATAAAAATAAGTCTATAGGCATGGCCATTTGCTAATCGTCACTGTTGTACCTGTTTTCACATGTTTACAGACATAGGATTAGACATAACTAGGAAGAAAAAAGAAAAGCAGTAGAAGGGAACAAATGAACTTTTATTTGAAACTATTAAACTCTAAATTAGAAGTGCATCTTTGCAAAAACTGAAACAATTTGTCACACGAAAGAATATAGATTTATATAGAAGAATATACATCTTCTGGGGCCGGCGCTCAAAAAAGAGAACAATCCCAGGAAAACCAGGACGGGTGGCTACGCTATTGGTTACCGAATAGGAGGAGAGGGCAACTGCTTCAAGGCCCCACATGTCCAGGTTTACACAGTAAAAATCAGTAGGTTCAAAGTTGAACCCCTGTGGGTAAACGTATTGTAACACCCATGCAAATATGGATTATACCAGTACCCATGGGTACAAACCCACCCACAAGGGGATTGATTTGATCCATTTGACACCAAGTCTAAACAACCAATGGATTCTGGTTAAATATACCAAACAATATTGTTTTGGTGCTATATTAATCTACACCGGAGCTCATCAACCATGTTTTGCTCCAGGGCCCCTTAAGGATTTATCTGACCATGGAGAAAGTCTGAAAATAGTTAAAAAGAAGCAAGTGAATATGGACTAATCATTTAATTGAAATAAATCAATTACAGTTATAAGCCCTTTAACAGAGCAGCCCCAATTTGTGGTAAGTGAGACATGTAAGAGTGGATTATATGAGGAGCCAGCCCTATAATCACAGATGTTGTTTACTGACTGACTGGGTGAGTGATCATAGTTCCACCATTGGTCACCGAATGCCATGTGACTGTCTTTGCTCGTGTGTGTTTCCTCATTGGTTGTTGCTCTTTCAAAATGAAACAGTTTCTATTAGGGGGCATTCACAGTCTGCAGTGTTTCCAACTTAGAGACTCTGTCGCTAGATTTACAAGCTTTTTCTCAATAAAAGCACTGAGTGACAAATCTATTGGACAAACTTTAGTTACTAAGAAGAGTCTCCAGTGCTGCCTCTCTCTCTGTGTGTCTGCTCTGCAGAAGTTTGTTACCCAGACAGAGGCTGTGCTCTGTGTGAGAGACAGAATAAGAAAGATATTGTATAGTGTCTCTTCTAACTTTCTCTCTGAGTGATCATTTTATAGTAAACACAGTTGAAATCACAGCTCAGTCTTTATCTTTAACTGATGTGTTTGTCATGGTTGATGTCATGGTTATAAAATCAGGATTTTAGCAGCAGCAGAGCAGCAGCTTAGAGACTAAGAGCTAAGAGACTGCTGGTTAACATGTAGTCTTAATTCACTTCAAACTTGTTCCGCTGTCATGACAACAGAAACAGAAAAACATGTAAATGAGAACAGTTTCATTGTGAATTCAGCTATAATAAAGTGCCCAACAATTTTCAACCACATCCTCGATTTTGCATACTGACCAAACGTGGTCCAGAGAGATACCAGGTTTTGACCGGGTTTTGTTGGTTTACCGCAGGACAATGTCACTTGTTTTTACAGCAGCTTCACATCTACCAATCTGACTTCATTGTTAAGTGCCTGTGGCCCGGCTGCTCTGTACATGTTTGATATGACCTCAGAAATAAAGTAGGTTGATTTGACTGATAAACTGATTGACCTAACTGAATGGTAATGTGACAATCAGTTCATAGATTTCGTATGTGTTTTGGGGGCCCTCCTAGTGCCTTGGACTCCCCTCATGTTTATGTTACATGCAGCAGCAGAATAAGTGAGCATTCGGAGCAGTGAGGCCTGAGGGGATCCAGCAGGAGAAGCAGCGATGCAGCTCTGAAAACTGGAGCCAGAGACACAGAAAGTTTCTGAGTTTGGTGGTCTGAAAGCATTTGACCTACTTATTTTTATTTGAGTTTAATGGAGCTGTAAGGAGGCGACAGGCAGAGAGCAGAGAGTGGAGTGAGGTGAAGGAGGGGTCGACTTCCACACTGACAATGGAAACTGACACACACACACACAAGCTTGTATGGATTTTGATGAAGACTTTTACTATGTATGTATGCAGTGATTTAAGTGCATGGAGTCATATGTATGCACACACACACACACACACACACACACACACACACACACACACACACACACACACACACACACACAGCTGGGCAGTGATCCAGTCAGGCCAAACATCTGCCTGTCAGATTGATGGAGAGGAGATGGTGTGTGAAATTAGCTGTGATTCTCTCAGTCTACAGAGAATAAAAGACACACACACACACACACACACACACACAGACACGCACATAAAAAAACACACAGAATAGGAAAATTGGGGTGAAGGATGACAGTGTGTATCTGTACAGCGCAATAAAAGAGTTTAAAAACAGCATTTTGAAAACTTTAATACTTGTTTGTGCTCTGATGAGTTTCTCTTATCGGTGTCTTTTATCTGAGTTAGTATGACAGACACTTTTATATAGTTCAGTACTCTGACACCAAGTCCTCCACGATTCACCTTCCTGGTCTAACTCATTCTCAGTGAGGAATATGACCAGTCCACTCACTCAGCCTCTCTTCTCCACACAGTTTTTAATTAAATTTCCTTTTCGAATCTGATTGTTGGAACAGCTGATGAATTGTGACCAATGTGCCCTGCCTTCTTAGAAGAGCACTCACTGCATGTCATTGACAGGTTAAAAAAAGAATCCAAATCAATGCAGCAGAGCCAGAGGTATCTTTTTTATTCCACCCATTCTTCTTCCTTGTCAAAACCCAGGACCTACATGTACCCACAATGCAACTCAACCACTGAAAGTTGGGTGGGAGATCTGTCATCTGTTCCTGACAAACTCTGAATGAAAAAAGAGTGTGGTTTATGAGCAGAGAAATGTGTTTTAGTAGAAACACAGAGAATTCTGCTTTATGGAGCAGAAGAAGAGTCTGGAGCAGGATCTTTGTCTAATCCAGAACATCACACACACACACACACACACACACACACACACACACACACACACACACACACACAGGCAGACAGTCAGATGTTTGGCTGAATGTCTGTGTGTGTGTGTCACTGTGTGTTTCACATCTTAAACCAAAATGGTTTTGATTCAAAGTCGTGAATTTCAACAATGGATGTGGTTTGATACTCATCCTGAAAATGAGTGAAAACACAGTCATGTGCTCTTCATCTTCAAAACACTTTTCAACAATTCCACATGCTGATATAATAAAACTACACACAGTAAATACAATAATAAGTAAAACCTTTAAGATTGAAGACAGTAAATTGAAGGAATTCATCTAATAAATGATTTTACTAAACGTCAGCACATATAAAGAACAAAGCAGAACAATATCTGTGGGTGTGGACTTAGGAAGCCACAAGCTGACCAGACCTCTGTAGCCTCATCTCTGCTGCAAGCTCCAGGCTCCAGGCTCCAGGATACATTAGCCACTAGCCAGCCATGATCAGAGCTGGTCCAATTACATAGTTGATGAGGAAAGGAGCTTCAATGCTTCCTATCTTATCTCCTTTAGCAAAGGAAACACTGGACCTTCCTCTATGAAAGGAAAGGAGAAATGCCATCCTACAATTCCTTCCTTAAAGTGGCGCACCATTGTAGTTTCACCACAGCAGACCCACATAAATGTATTGACAACAGAGCTGCTGTTTTATGTTTGTGACTCGAACTGATGGAAATCCTTGTCTGATGGACTGAAACCCAAATCCCTAAATATAGATTTCTCTTTAAATCAGTTAGGAGTCATCATAGGAACAAGTAGATTGAATTTATAGTGAACAATATCATCATCATAACAAAATACTACAGCCTATACATAAATATTGTTTTTTGATATCCCCTCACTGTGTAAAGGACTAAAAATGAATTTTCTCTACTTAACAAAAGTATAAAAATGTCAAAAGCGCCTACGACAGGACACTATAAATTTATGCCGGAATATAATTTATTCTGATCTCTTGCTCAGTTCCTTATTTCTTTTTAATTATTTATATTTTTTATATATTAAGCTTAGTGTAAGTGCAGTTGGATTCCCTCAGCACTCTGGTGTGTTTTCCTACATCCTTATGAATTCTCCTTCACTTCTTTCCTTGACCTCAAGACATTTTCCATCAAGGTCAAGGAGAAGGGTTTAGAGAGATTATTTTGACTTTTCGAGTGGAGCCCAGATCTCCCACCCAACTTTCAGTGGTTGAGTTGCATTGTGGGTACATGTAGGTCCTGGGTTTTGACAAGGAAGAAGAATGGGTGGAATAAAGAAGATATCTCTGGCTCTGCTGCATTGATTTGGATTCTTTTTTTAACATGTCAATGACATGCAGTGAGTGCTCTTCTAAGAAGGCAGGGCACATTGGTCACAATTCATCAGCTGTTCCAACAATCAGATTAGAAAAGGACATTGAATTAAAAACTGTGTGGAGAAGAGAGGCTGAGTGAGTGGACTGGTCATATTCCTCACTGAGAATGAGTTAGACCAGGAAGGTGAATCATGGAGGACTTGGTGTCAGAGTACTGAACTATATAAAAGTGTCTGTCATACTGACTCAGAGATAAAAGACACCGACAAGAGAAACTCATCAGAGCACAAACATTAAAGTATTAAAGTTTTCAAAATGCTGTTGTCACTGTTTTCAAACTCTTTTATTGCGCTGTACAGATACACACTGTCATCCTTCACCCCAATTTTCTTATTCTGTGTGTTTGTATATGTGTGTGTGTGTGTGTGTGTGTGTGTGTGTGTGTGTGTGTGTGTGATGTTCTGGATTAGACAACGATCCTGCTCCAGACTCTTCTTCTGCTCCATTAAGCAGACCTCTCTCTGTATTTCTACTAAAACACATTTCTCTGCTCATAAACCACACTCTTTTCTCATTCAGAGTTTGTCAGGAACAGATGACAAATGCTCAGGGCTGTTTTTACAGCAGAGTGTCGACAGGTTTCAGTTTCACTCAACAAACAGACGTTTAAACATAAATCAAAACTGACAGAATAAAGTTCTGTGATCACCCCCCACAGGCTGCAGTGTTCATCTCAGCCAAACAACACAGTCCCGATGGTTCACCTGTTCTAAGAGTGTTTTCACACCTTTGCTTTTTAGTCCAGTTAAACCAAACCCTGGTTGATTTTCCACCTCAGTACGATTTGTTTGTCATGTCCATGAAGAGACGTTAAGTTATGTTTAGTTTTGTCTGTCTCGTGACTTCTTGTTTTATTTTGAAAACCTAACTCTCCTCTCGGTTCAGGTAACTTCCTCCTTCCCTTGTGTGTTTCCCACTGGTCTGATTGTCTGCCCCGCCCTGATTGTTTCCACCTGTTTCCCGTTACCTTGTGTGTGTATATAGTCTGCGTTTCCCTTTGTCCTCTGCCAGTTCGTCTTGTTGCCGGAGAACCACGCCAGCCACATTGTCCCATGCCAGGTTTTGAATTCAAGATTACGTTTTGCCACAGTCTTCCTGTACATTATTTTGATACTTTGTCTTTTCCTGTGTCCTGAATTTTTTTTTTTTTGTTGGTTTTCCTCGAAAGAGCGATTTTTACTTGGATACTTTGAATATATATTCCTCTGTTAGAGTGATTTTCCGTTGATACTTTGTTATTAAAATATTGTTGATTGGTACTTTCTCTTGGAGTCGTGCAACTGGGTTCAAGTCTTATTTCAGTTGTTACAGCATCACTCCAACATAGCCTAAATAAGAGACCAGAGATGCAACAGCAATATGTGGCCTTCATGGGAAAGATATTGGAGAACGATCATGCGGAGGTAGCACCATCATTAGGAGAGAGTGAAGAATGCTGGTACCTGCCAACCTTTGGGGTGTTTCACCCACAAAAACCAGGCCAAATCAGGGTGGTGTTTGACTCAAGTGCCAAACACTTTCTCTCAATGATGTGCTACTCTCAGGCCCTGATCTCAACAATACACTTCTTGGAGTTCTAATGCGGTTGCTATCCTGGCAGATATACAGCAGAGGTTTCACTGCTTCTTGGTGCAACGGGACTACAGGAACTACCTGAGATTCCTGTGGTACAAGGAAAATGATGTGACAAAAGAAATCATAGACTACAGGATGAAGGTTCATGTTTTTGCCAACAGCCAGTCCACTGCTGTAGCTATCTATGGACTCAGAAGAGCTTTCAGAGAGGGTGCACAGGAACATGGAACTGATACAGTCAACTTTGTGGAGTGCCACTTCTATGTGGACGATGGCCTTCGTTCTTTGCCAACTAATGCTGAAGCCATCGACTTGTTACGCAGAACACAGACTTCACTTGCTGAATCAAACCTCAGGCTTCACAAGTTTGCTTCCAATAGCCAAGAAGTCTTGGAAGCTTTCCCACCTGAAGACTGTGCAGCAGTTGTGAAGGATGTAGACTTCAGTGGAGATGCTGCACCTACTCAACGCAGCCTAGTTCTCCTATGGGAGATAACAAGTGACACGTTCACCTTCTCCATGGCAAATGTCATCAAGCCATTTACTCGTCGTGCTGTCCTCTCCACAGTGTCCAACAGTGTTTTCGACCCCTTGGGTTTTCTGGCCCCAGTCTCAATACAAGGAAGAGCCCTCCTGCAGGAACTCAGAGCTGAGTTGTCTGACTGGGTCATGCCGCTACCTGAAGATAAGCTCAGTAAGTGGGAGGCCTGGCAAGACTCACTTCAGGACCTGAGACACCTTCATGTACCACGTACATACACAGCAGCTTCCCTAGCCAAGGCAGTACATGTAGAGCTCTGTGTGTTTTCTGATGCATCTACCGAAGCCATCGGTGCTGAAGGCTGTACAGGAAGATGAAGAAGCTCACGTTGGATTCATCATAGGGAAGTCCAGTCTTGCGTCTCAGTCTGAACCAACTATTCCAAGGCTTGAACTTTGTGCAGCAGTCTGTGGAAATGGCAGACCTAATTCATGATGAATTGGCTAGATTCCACAAAGTTCTACACTGACAGCATAGTGGTTCTGGGCTACATCTATAATGAATCCAGATGCTTCTACGTTTATGTCCATAATAGAGTTCAGCGCATTCGCCAAACCACAAGGCCTGAACAATAGCACTATGTGCGCACGGAGGATAATCCTGCTGACCATGCATCGAGGTCTGTTCCTGCCTCGCTCCTAGCACAGACAACGTGGTTTACAGGACCCTAATTCCTGCTCAACTTTCCCAACAAGCCAGAACAAGTTCAGTCTTTTGACTTAGTCAAACCAGAGCTGGACGTGGACGTCCGTCCACCAGTAAGGAACTATGCTACAAAACTTCAAGAGACAGGCCTCAACACAGAATGCTTTTAAAGGTTCTCAGCTTCAATTCTCTTGTTCAAGCTATAGCACTCCTAATTCACACTGCAAGGTCCCACAATCTCTCTGTAAAGGATGACATAAGTGTGATCTGCCTCGCACTCCAGAAGAATTATCTCAAGCGAAGGAAGTCATCATCACAGCTGTTCAGAAGAGAGCATTCCCAAAGGAATTTGAAGCTTTGACGACGCACAAGTCAGTCCCTCTAAGCAGCAGTCTTCGTCACCTCAGTCCAACCTTGCAGAACAATCTCATCTGTCTTGGAGGCTGACTGAAAAATGCTAACCTGGATATTGGAGAGAAGAACCCAATAATCCTCCCAAAGGATGATCATGTTTCCTTGTTGCTTGTTAGACATCATCATGCTCTGGTCAAACACCAAGGCCGTCACCTGACAGAGGGAGCTGTCAGGGACTATGGCTCTTGGGAGGGAAAAGGCTCATCAACTCAGTCTTACACAAATGTGTAACCTGCCGTGAACTTAGGGGCAAAATGCAAGAACAACGCATGGCAGATTTGCCACCAGAGAGCCTCCAAACTTGCCCTCCTTTCACGTACGTGGGGTTGGACGTCTTCGGACCCTGTTCCATCACCACTAGACGTACAAGGGGAGGACAAGCTGAGAGCAAGCAGTGGGCTATAATGTTCTGCTGCATGAGCTCCAGAGCTGTGCACATTGATGTCATTGATTCAATGGACACTTCAAGCTGCATCAATGCTTTAAGGTGTTTCTTTGCCATAAGAGGACCTGCCAAAAAGCTAATGTCTGATTGCAGCACAAACTTCAAAGGAGCATGTAAGGAGCTTGGAATGAGCAAAAACCAACCAGACACCATTGTGCAGAGGTACCTAAATCAACAAGGGTGCTCATGGGAATTCAACCCCCCACATGCCTCGCACATGGGTGGTTCTTGGGAACATCTAATTGGGGTGGCCAGAAGAATTCTGGACTCAATGTTTCTTGAGTAGCACATCTGTTTAACCCACAAAGTGTTGTGCACACTATTAGCAGAAGTGACAGCTATTATCACGCAAAGCCACTAATCTCAGTTTCAAATGACCCTGAGGATCCATTCGTTCTGTCACCATCGATGCTTTTAAACCAGAAAGTTGGAGTCCCACCTCCACCAGGAGACTTTACAGACAAAGACCTCTTCACCAAGCAATGGAGACAAGTACAGGCTCTTGCCAACAAATTCTGGACCTATTGGAGTCGATAGTACTTGCCAACTTTGCAGCACCGGAATAATGTTCAGAGACCCACTTAGTTAATGGGATAGTTGGTTAGTGACCTCACAAAGGCCAGGCGGGGAGTGTGTTGCCTTTAAGGCATACATTTGAATGTGCTTTTATTTTTGAAAATTTTATTTTAAAATGTGTTCATCTTGCTTAGGAAGTTATGGGTTACGTTTAGCGTTTAGCTAGTTGTATAGCTGCAGTTCCTACACTGTAGTGAGAACAACATAAAGACCCTTTCAAGAAGGTGGTCTCAGTCCAGTCCCAAATGAGCTCTGGAGTGGTTAATTTTTGGTGTGACAGAGTTCTGAACTTGATCAGACCCCACTAGCAGGTGAAATCACAAGTTTGAGCTCAATGGTTCCTGCAACCTTCTTCCTGTGTTTACTTTCCTGCTCCAGCCAGACAATCTGACCAATCAGAGGAGGGAACGTTTTCACCTGGTTTAATTCTTGAATCACTTGAATTTCTTTCTGTGTGAAAGCAAACTGAACCTACAAGTTTACCAATTCATCAACTTAGCCGGACCACAGCACACCAACCGTAGGTGTGAAAATGTCCTTAGAGTCTCGCCAGCAGTGGAGTGAAACATGTAGTGATTGACCTGAGGGTGGTGCTAAAGTGCAGATCATGGACTTTAAAGGATGTGTCCTCTGGGGAGTAGGAATGTTCAAAGCAAATTCATTCAATGGATGGACAATAGTTATTAAGCTTCCTGATGGTGGATAAAGAAGATTTTCCCTGGACCAGTCTCCTGTTCTTATCATTGTGCAATTCCCATAATTCATTGAATCATTCAATAATTTGTTGTTGTCTGTCATCATAAACTCACATCACATCTTTTCTTTCACGTTGTCATTTGTTGTTGTTTTTTACCTAATTTGTTGTTTCCTCATTCATTAACAACACACACATACATAAATAGTCATGTATTCTAATGACATCACATTTGCTCTGAACACATGCACTGATTTTGTTTTCTGAACATATCTTTTATAATTTACTTTTTTTTAATTATAGATTTATTTTCATTTATTTGTTCTCATCTTCTTTCATTTCATCTGTTCTCACCTGCTTTCAGTGTGTGTGTGTGTGTTCGGTGTGTGTGTGTGTGTGTGTGTGTGTGTGTGCGTGTGGACTTACTTGGGGTAGTTCATGCAGTAGAGTGTGTAGATGTCAAACGCTTCACTCTGAAGAAAAGACAGAACACAGTTAACATCAGAGGTGGAGGGAGACAGTGTGAACAGATAGAGCGTCATCAAACATAAAAACATAATATTATATTATTTCAAAATTTTACAATTATACAAAGTCCTCCTCCTCTTCTGAATGCTCACTTCTCATCCAACCATCATAAACTCAGATCCACCATCTCCATCTACAGCCTGAACTGGAGGTTATACAAGATGCTTCCCTTCATTTGATTCATGTATCAAGGAGCATATACAATTAGACATTTATCTCAAGCTTTGTACCAGATTGAGACAGCGCCTGTGTGTTTGCAGGAAACAGGACCAGAGTCCATCACTTTCTCCACCTCATCCTCTCTCTGTCTGACTCTGACTCCTACTGCTGCTACCAGCACTTCCCATCAGTCCATCAGTCAGTCAGGAGGTCACAAAGAAAGACAGCATTGTGTCAGACACTCCACACACACACACTCACGCGCACACACACACACACACACACACACACACACACACACACACACACACACACACACACACACACACAGGTCTTAAAATAGTTTGGACATCTCTAACAGTTTAATCTAATGTCCATTGCTGACAGGAAGTTCAGTTCAGATTCAGTCTGAACAAACAGGAAACCACCTGAAGCTCAGAGATTGTTCTCTTACTGCGAATAAAGATAATACATGAAATTATTTTTTTAAATGTTCAGATCCGGAGGTAGAATTATAAAATACAGTTTGTATTTTAAGTGTGAGGCAGAAACATAAGAGACCAATCAGAGAGTGTGAAATCTGAGTGTAGTGCCAACACAAGTTATCTTAAATCTACTAAATAAACACATATGCTCCCATTACAGGGCTACCAATTGAAAGCTCAGCCAGCTTCCCCTACAGACTGCATCACAGCTTCATTACTAGAGTCAGAAACCAGATCCTCCTGGTCAAATATGACTCCAATACATTTGAAAGTTGTTCAGTCACATTTTTACTTGAGTTAAAATTAAATACTGGAGTACTGGATTTTAAAAATACTTGGTATCATAAGTAGATTTTTTTATGCCAGCTCATTGTTGTATTGTTATACATTTACTGAATCTAATGACTCTGAAACAACCTGCTGACTGACTGACTGTAGATCCTGTAGAATAAAAAGACTGTATATGAACATGATACAAGATGATAGAAATGGCCATAAGTCATTTGACCAACCACAACATAAAAACGGTAACTACTACAAGCTGCCATTTTAAAAGTTTATCTAGAATTGAAAAAACCTTTCCTCAACGCTTTCTCAAGTTGAATGCTGAATTTTCTTTAGTCAGTTATGAAGTCTGGCTGTGGTAAACACAGGAAACATTTCAAACTAAATTAATCAAAACACAAACCTCAGATCAGACCATGGTCTCTGGTTCAGAATCTTCTGCCTCACCTTTATCTAACGTTGCCATCGTTAGGACACTGACATATTCAAACATGACTGACAGTGGAGGAGTTGGCTGTGATTGGTTTTTCTCCTGTGATAAACATGAGTGTATGGTTTATCACATTTTCAAAATAAAATAAAATTCAGTCACTGACTAAAAGCTCTGCTTCAAAGTACGAGTACTCTATAGAAATGTAGTGGAGTCTAAAGGACAATATTTGTCTCTTAAGTGTAGAGGAGTAAAAGTCAAATTAGTAAAAGTAAATGTACTTTGTTACTGTCCACCGCTGCCGCCACAACATCACAGCAATGGACAGAACATAAAAACAGCCACAGCTTAACGAGGGTTTTAACTATCACCTCTCAAAATCCAGTTTAGATCCACCCCAGTCTTAGTTTCATGTCATCACTACAATCTCTGATCATCATGTGGAGAACTCCTCTGAGCCTCCTCCAGTTGTTACAGTGAGCTCAGAGCAACAAGATCAACCAGCAGAAATCACGTCGTTATTGACTCAGACCACACACAGCAGGACGCCCCACACTGACACTGTGGTGGCTGTATGCAGCCTTACACCAACACCTGTACATATTACTCTGGGTAACCAAAGCATCACACCTCTATGTATCATGTCTGTCAGGTAAAAAGTTATTTTAAATTTCTACAGTCAATATTTTCCCAGCAAGACTTGAACATTAATCAAAGATAAGGTAGTGTCCCACCTCGATCCTACCCTGCAGGCCTGGAGTCTTAACAAGTTTGTCCACAGGAAATGGCATTAAAACCTATGTGCTTCATTCATCATCTGGTGACCAGGACTGAGACTGGGACATTCCACATCAGTCAAGATGTTAGATGTTTATCTTTCTTGTGTACAAGCTGAAATTCTGACCTGAGAGTAGGGGGAAAGGTCAGGGGTCACCACCATTATTAGGACAGAAAATCTAATGGAGATCTGATGTGGAAGTAAACTTCATAATGCCTGCCTCTGTCTCTGCAACATGTGAGGACAATGTCACTACTGTTTAGACACACACACACACACACACACACACACACACACACGAAAATTTGTTCATTGGGTGTTGGTTTGATCCATAGCAGCAGTGTGTGTGTGTTGGAGTGAATGGAGGGAGCAGTTCTACTGGTTTACTGAGTGTTTGGAGCTCACAGTATAATGTTTTGTGGCAACTAACAGCCTTACACACACACACACACACACACACACACACACACACACAAACACACAGCTGTACTGTACTCACCCTCTCTACGAAGCACTCAGCGATGGCTGCCGCGTGAGGACTCCTCTCTAAATCCTCCAGGAGATCACTGAGGAGACAAGACAGAGATGGTCACAGTACAGGAACAGGTACATGGCCAAGTATGTAGACACTACACAGATATTGAAACCACATGGTGATTGAACATGAACAGTGTTCCCAGCAGATGCTGAACCTGCTGCAGGGATTTGATCCCATTCACACACCAGCGCAATAAATCATATAAATATGTGTGTCAGTGTTATTACAAAAATCAGAGTTGCATCACATTCTTTCAGTAATGTTGGGTGATGAAAAGAGATGAATTCCACACAGTGATGTACAAAAATGAAATAATAATAACAATAACCATAATAAAGTAATAATAAAAGTTTATTTGTATAGCACACTTCATACAATAAATGTAGCACCAAGTGCTTCACATGAAAATACATAAAAACATTAATGTAAAATGAGATGGAATGAAAACAAAATAATAAATAAATAATAAATCATTAGAATATTTTATAATGATCACATAAAGAGGATAAAACTGATAAGACATCAATATTCGTCGATACACTGATATCAGCAGGTAATAGTATCCGGGGAAAAGTGAATTCTGTGCATCCCTCATTACATTTTCATTTTGGGTCTTGCAGGACCTGCAGGATCCAAATCCTGCTGCAATTCTCCAGTCTGAAGCACATCAACAACCACAGAAAAGGAAACAGCACAAACAGCTCAGATTCCTTTGAGTAGAACAGTGATTCACAGCCAGGCTGCTTCACTGGAGGCCATGGAAAACATTTCACTGTGTAATAAATACCAGTGCTGTTCTTGTGCAGCTTAGTCACAGTGAGAACAGCCTGTGTTTCCACACCAAGGTCAGTGTGACGTTGAGCTGACTCCACAACCTGCGGACTGTTACAGCTGGCAGCCGGCCATCCTCAAAACTCTCCCTCCATTCCCACAATTCATTCTCATCGTCATCCCTCTATCCTGCCAAGTCCCAAATTCTGCTGCTACACACACACACACACACACACACACACAGACACACACACACACACACACACACACACACACACACAGATACAACCAATTTCAACAAGTAATTTCTTTATCACTCCATCTTAATTCTTGTCTTCTGCTTCTGTCTCTCATATCCATCCATCTATCCACAGTGTTTCAGCCAAGACCATTCACAGCTCTGCTCACACACACACACACATACACACACACACACACACACACACACACACACACACACACATTCACAAAAAAGCATTACATACACAAACAAGTCCAAATGACTTTTTAAATACAGTACGTTAGTAATGCAGACATGTGTAATAATAACGTGTCTGTTTGTGTGTGTGTGTGTGTGTGTGTATTCTCTGAAAACCTCAGACAAGTCTACTACATCATCACCTAAACCCTGGCCAGGATCACAGCCTCTGATCAAACTCCACCCTCTGACCCCTGACCTCTGACCTCTGGGTCTGTCCTTAATGTTCTGGTTTTTGTATTTATCAAGGTAATCTATTCACTTCCTGGTTAATGAGGATATTAAATCCTGATCAGATTGTCCTGAAACCCGACACGGTCAAAACCTGGAAACCAGATCAGAGCAGTTTGGAATCCAGATCAGCTCTGAGTGGTCCTGCAGTGGAAAATATGCATCACAGTCTGAGCGTCCTTCACATGAACTGGTTGACTTATTGCTTTGTCCCACTGCATCTAAAAGTAACAGTTTCCACCTGCTGTCACAGCTTCATCCCAGCCTCCCAGCCTCCCAGCCTCCCACCCTCTTTGTAGTCTTCCTGCCATTTTCTAAAAATATATAAAGGTGGCTTCCAAGGTGACAGGTGTCCCACTAACCCACCCACAGCCATCTTTAATCAGCAGGTTCTCCAAAAGGCCAGATCCATATTGGCCTGCACAAACCACCCCCTTCAATCTAAGTTTGAAGCCCCTCCCTCAGAGTTTCCTGGTTCAGGTGCAATAGGACTAAAATGCAATTGGACTCCTAAAGTCATTAAATAATACTCATATTATAGCATATCTTGTTTAATGTTGCAATCATAACATCTATCTTGTAATTTTCTCCAATATAATTCTCTAATATTACACCTTGCTCCTAGAAACTGTATCTTATCCTCTGCACTCATAAAATATACAGTGTCAGTGTTCACACCTGTAGCTGTGTTTTCCCTGCCCCCTCTTTCTAGTCTCTTCTGCTGCAGAAGAAGAGCAGGAACAACACATTCAAATGTTTAAAATGTTTTATATTTTAATTATTTGCTTTAGCCAGCTGCTAATAACACACAGCCAGCTAATACAAGCATAGGGCTGCCCAAAAACTAGTAAGTAGCTATACTAGCCAAATTTAATATCACCTGAGCCAGCACCTAGCTACAACACCCTGCTGGGTTTTTACCGAATCCTGAATATATTTGTTCCTCTGAAAGTATTCTCTGCGTCCTCCTCCAGTATTTTTTCTTTTCCATTTCAGCCTTCTCTGCTCCACTTTTCTCCTTCCTGTTTTTGCTGCTGTCCATGTTTCAAACCAATATGAACAGTGAACACATACATTGCCTGGATATCTCTGATAACTCTGTATGAGCCAGGAGAAGAGTTTGGAGCTGTTATTGGGTCATTAGCTGACCAATTACAACTCAAAGCACACTGGGTTTTACCACTTCATTTACCCCCCTACTGCAAATATAGACTTGGTCAAGAGACAAGGGGCTGTGGGCATTCAGTTTAGGCTGGCTAGATGGCAGCAAGATGGCCTACTTTTATATAACACAATATTAGTCTACACAATAATCAGTCGTACCCACTAATGGCCCACCTGGTATTCTCCTGAGCCTCCACTACTGGTGTTGTGTGTTTTATTGTGTTGTGAATATTGTTGCACCTACAAATCAGGTTTCCCACTTGGGATAATAAAATGTCTGAATCTGATAGATCGTCACATGGGGACATCAGTGTCTCTCCTTGAAGTCATTTCAATGTATGATCCCATTCGGAAACATAATAATGGGAATAATGGGAGTGGAACATAAGATCACTTTCCAGTTGGAGACTGTATTTATCCACAGAGCCTTAAAGCTCCAAAGCTGCCTTGCTCTACATAAGGAATTGAACCACCAACTCTTCAGTCCAGCAGCTGTCTACTATTTCTGCATCACTGCTTCATAAATACAGAGCAGCTGTTTGACTGTTTGATGCTGGTTTATGTGCTGGGTGAGCGTTGTCGCCTCTGAGAGGACGTCTGCAGTGAGCAGCAGCTACATAGGAGATCACAGTGATAAACGCTGCAGAGAGAAAACAGCTGCAGCATCATCCCAGCTCTGCTCTCTCAGGGTTCCTACAGAAATTGAATATTTATAAAACAGTTTGGTCTTCACTCCATCATTTTACATTTCTATATCTCTGTTTTCACTGTTCTTGTTTTCACTCTTTTAATTTGAGTTTCATTTCCAGACTTTTTGATGTGCTGAGTGACTTTCTTCACCGCTGCATCTCGGAGCATTTTCACACCACATGGTCTTGTTTCTGAAACCAGGTCAGTGGGGAAAACGTGGAAACATAAGCTTGGCTCAGTCCTCAGTCCATTCTTTTGCTTACATACACAGTGTGCGTGTGATTCATGTGCAGACATATAGTACGTAATGTTGTAATTTCACTCTGTACTCTGTTTCAGAGCTGTTGGCAACCGATTTATAATCAACGAGCAATTTACTGTCAAACAGAAAACTTATTGTTCAAGCTGCTTTCACACCAATTGCAAACCTGTGACGCTGTGCAGAGGCAGGCTGTGATTGTCACATCAACAGTGTGAGTGTGGCACAGTGGGCGAGAAAAACTGAGACCCCCTGAGGAAGTGAAGCTGTCAGAGCAGCTGTGTGCTCAAGACGTTACCTTAAGTTAGTCGTTTGTTTTTCTTTTCATTTTTAATTACATGTGTTACATGTATCTGTATTGTATTGTGTAAATAATATACAGTATCACTTTTTAATATTTTGGGGATGTCTCATGAGTCTGACTCCTGTCACCTGTCTCCCCCCTCTGGCCAGGCCTCCTCACAATGGTTATGGTACTACAGAGGGTTGGACTCTTTGTCCTGCTTCCCTCACTATCATTCCATAAACAAGAACATGGTATATTACAGCTGCTCAAATTTCTGTCTTGGTCTTCCTCCTCCTCACATCATTAGCAACAAGTGCAAACAGTTTTGAGTTGTTATGTGTAAGATATGACACATGTGGTGAAATTGTGTTTAACTGCTGATAACTGTGTTTAATGTTATGCATCACAAGTGCATCACAGTGCACAGTGTGTTTTTGTGAGTGAAAATATGTTTAGAGTTTTGCAAAAAGGGGAAATGAGATCTGCAACTTTAAGTGGTGAAAGTTGTTTATGGTTTAACCAAACAAGTGATTGATTAAATTAATGAGCTCAGAACACTGAGGATGTGGTTCAGCAATTAAGAAAAACTGTAATGTGAAAATCCTGTGCATTGTTTCATCTACAGAAGCTTAAAATAGATTTTTCAACCACTGAAATATTGCAGTAATTATTAGTGTGAATATGAGAATTAACATAAATACCATCAATTATTTTTTTATGATGCTTACATACAAGGAGACCAGTGTTTATTCATATCATAACAGAAAAATAGACCATGATAAGTGAAGAATAATGAAGCTGTAATGGTTTCCTTTGGCTGACATTTAACATTTCTTCATGTCTAACATGTAGATTGAATATTTGTCTGCTTGTGTGGAAGTTGAGGACATTTGATGACCTCTGTGCAGCTGAAACTGGTCATTTCCCCACACTGCAGTTTAAAGATAAGACTCAAACCTTTATGAAAATTGAAGCAGTAAAATGAACTGTTGCATGAGACTGAAACCTTCTGGAACGATCTCTGAGAAGTTCACATTTTGTTTTTGCTTCCTGGAACGTCTGATGACTATCTGAAAACTGCAGTTCACTGAACAATATGTCAGGAAACTGTGGAGCTACTGGAGCCTCTGAGATTTCACTGGAAGGATTTTACACCTATATATATTTTACATTATGTCAGATGACTGTAAAACAGAGGAGAGGAAGGAGAGACACTTTAAAAATAAATTGATTTCTTCATGTGTGAAGGTCAGGAGGAGAGGAGAGGAGAGGAGAGGAGAGGAGAGGAGAGGAGAGGAGAGGAGAGGAGAATGACTGAACAGAGCCAACCAACTGAACTGAATGAGGTTAAACAGGGTCAAACAGAACCAGTCAATAAACTGGACCAAACAGGCCTGAAGAGGATCAAATGGGACTAAACAGATCCAAAGAGCTGTACCACACAGGGAAACAGCAAACAGCTTTACCCAACAGGGCCAAACAGGGTTTCAAAGAACCAAACAACGAGACCAAACAGTGGTGAACCAGACTGGACAAGTCAGGGAACCAAGCAGATCCAAACAACATGACCAAACATGAACCAGTTTTAATTCTTTAACCATTTTTGGATTAGCTCAGAGTTAGGGGTGGATATAGGGACTGCCAAGATGGTGACTGTGGAGCAGCTCACTCTGAGTTTCAAAAGCACTGTGGTTAAAAACGATCAAAAATTGGGTAAAAGGTAAATTTTGAGCTTCTAGTAGACAACCACAACACTGCCTGCACATGGGATATATGTTGCCATTTATGAGCAGCAAAATTAAACATTCCCTGGATTAAAATAGCACATTTCTCCAGGTCTTTAGGTTTGAAAAGTGCTGGAAACATTTGGGATTATATTAAAAGAAAACAAACCTCTTGGGAGTTGTAGTTGTATGTTTAATAAGTTTTTAATAAGTACCAACATTCAAAAGTTTCCTACATATAAGTCCCAGTTGGACCATAGGAGGACAGTCAGGAGATGAAAAGAGATTCACACACATACATATTTATTTTGTACACAAGGCCACACACAAACAAACTCCTCCTTTTCTTCCTCTTTCTGGGTGTTTTTCTTTTTTTTTTAATGGAGTGAAATCAGAGGAGAGAGGGGGAGGAGGATGGGCCGGTAGAAACCCGATGGCAGACATAAAGTAAGAAGAGAGAGAGAGAGAAAGCGAGAGAGAGAGAGAGAGCGAGAGAGAGAAAACCCATGCTATAATAAATAACAGTTTAATATGACAAAGAGAAAGTGTAGTAAATAAAGAGGTGAGGATGGGCTCAGGGTCAGAGACAAATCCAGCTGATAATTAGAGACAGAATGGATAGATGTTTATTGTGGGAATAAAATCAAACATGTTGAGAACAATAAGAAAGGGGAACAACTACAGAAAGAAATAAGACAATACAAATTAGAAAAGAGCTGTTCCAAGAGCTGCCAAAGAGTTTTTTTAAATGTTTTATGAACAATCTTCATCGGCTTCAGTCTGTTTCTATGAAAATAGATCTGCAGAAGTTTAAAACCTGCTGCAGAGAGACAATGCATGAGGATCTCTGTTTGAGCAGGGACCAGTTTGCTGCAACAGTCTACATCTAGCGGTCATGTTTTCACCAAATCAAACCAGACCTGAGTCCCCCACTCCACAGTCTGTATCATGTGATTAGTGAAGTTAACTCAAAAAAGTACTAAAGAAAGTGTGTGTTGTTGACACACTATTGTCACGTAATGAAATACACAAATTTGCTAAAGAAGCTGCTCACAGCTGAAATGTATTAACATGAATGGGGCATGGTGGTGGTGAGACCAGAGTATACTCAATCTTCAAGTGGGAATCTTTGTTGCATATCATCCCCCTTTCTCTCATTTCTCTCCCCCCTCATTTCCTGTCATCTCTGCACTGTCGGCTCAACAACAGTATGACATGAAGAGTGTTCATGAATGCACCAACAGGAAGAGTTTCCTGTGACTTCATAGTGATAAATGAAGTTTAACGAACTAAGTGAAACTGACTAAACATTAACAATGATAAGCTTATTTAATGTACATGGGTACACACAGGCTTTAGAGACTCAGCTTGTTTCCCTAAAATACATAAAACCCAATAATAAAATACATTCAACTAAACAAACAATTTTAACAGTTTCAGATTTGTTTAACTAACTGTAAGGCTCATAAAATTGTCACTTTGTGTGTTTCAAGTCAACACAAGTTGATGTTCATAGAAATGAATTAGCCAGTGGGACAATCATTTTATTAAAAATTAAATTTATTAAATTTAATTTTAAATCTTTTTTTCCCCAGATATTTTGTTCTTTATTCAATACAGATATTTACTAAGGCTAAATTCGGTCTACAGAGAGAGGGCAGGACTGGCGACTCTGTTCCATGGAAAGTAGCCAAGGTTTGTCCAAAAAGTCTCTAGATTTGTCACCAGGTCCTTTTTTGAAAAAAGTCTCTGAATCTACGAACAAATGCTCTAAGTGCAACAAATGCTCTAACCCCCCCTAGTAGAAACTGTTTATGCCAAATCATTTTGAAAGAGCAACAAACAATGGGTAAACTCCAACTCAGTCACATGACATTCGGCTGATAAATGGTGGAACTATGATCACTCAGTCAGTCAGTCAGTCACAGATATTCATGATTACAGGTTTGGCCCTGCTGTTGTGGTTGAGCCAAAAACTCATCTGTACACACACAACACAGCATAAGAGTTCAGAGCTTCTTTGTGAAAGCAATTATAGTTTGTGGATGACACAACCTGCACACACACACACACACACACACACACACACACACACACACACACACACACAGACACACACGGTTGCCAGGTGATTGAACATGAACTCAGAGAACATTTCTATTTTCCTCTTTAACTAAATGAATGAAGGACAATTCCAGCTGATGTTTTTAAATTTTCCATCTGATATATTCTCTCTCTCTCTCTCTGACCCACCTGGGCTCGTTTGTTAATCTGAATTCATATTGTCATATTGTTGATTCTGATTGGCTACTGCTCATGTCAATCAAACAATTAACTCAGGTTTCCCATTTTCAAACAAACTTTTCCACATCAAGTTTAGATACAGACATTTTTACTTTTTAGAAAACAAAGTAAAGAAGCTTTTTGAAACCTGTGAATTTTGCATTGTATACTTTTTTGCCACATGAAAGAGCAGCTATATGATTGTATGATTGTAGTGTAAACATAGGCAGAGCTTCATCCTGACAAACTGGATGCAGTATTATTGATCAGTTTCTACACCTGTTTCATCCATTTAAAGCTCCTCTGTCAGCTGTCACCAACAGTTACTGAAACTCCAAACTCAAACACAGAGCCTTAGTAACATTCATTATACAACAGTCAATTCCGATCCAGTAATTTTATTGGACAAGAGTCATTCCATGAGTGCTGATATAGAGTACAACAGCACTGGGACTTTTAACTACATGTATCACTCTGCTTCACAGGTGTTCTATTAACCATTAATCAGCGTTACATTAATAGTCGCTATCTATCTTAGATAGTAACAAACTTTGCAAATATTTCCAGAAATAACATTTTAATTAAATGATGCCTGGTCATCAGAGGATGAAGAGAAAAAGCCTGGATACTTCAGCACACACATGAGGAAACATGCTTAGCAACGGTCCAGTACCACTATTTGTGTTGGCGTAGCCAAATAAATTATGAAATTAACAAAAAAATTATAATCTGGACATCATCAGGATCCCGAGTGTGATACTGCTTTTATACAACAGTTCTACGAGCGCCATATTGGTGAAATAAACAACAACAGATTATGATTTTTTTTGTTAATCTTAACATCACGACCTCGAGTTGGCTTAAATAAAGCTCCATATTTTCCTCTTCTCCAGTGTTTTATTTGACGTGTTGATCCATAAGAAGATATATTTGTGGTTTTAAGAACCAAAAACCAACTCAATGTAGTTTTACATCTCTTCTCTCCGGCTTCTCTCTGGAGCTCTAGTCACAACAGGTCGGTGAGCCAATCAGAAGAGAGGAGGCTCTGAGGGCGATGACTGCTGTGTTGTGACATCAAAAGTTCCAGAAGTCCTGACGGCTGGTTTTAAGGCTCAGTTTCTGAATACAGGCTGTTTGCACTTCTCTGTGGACTGAGCGCTTTGATACTTTCTGTCATGGTCTCAGCCTGGAGGCTCCAGGGTTTTGGGTTTTTGGACTTTCTTGGTTTGGTTTTCTGTGTTTTGGGTTTCTGTTCTGGGTTTTGAGTGTTTCTGGTTTGGGTGTTTCTGGTGTCTAGTTTTGTCTTCCCTGTCTTGTG
The DNA here is from genome assembly GCF_002814215.2 of Seriola lalandi dorsalis. Taxonomy (NCBI): domain Eukaryota; kingdom Metazoa; phylum Chordata; class Actinopteri; order Carangiformes; family Carangidae; genus Seriola; species Seriola lalandi. The sequence continues at coordinate 128,742 of NW_019524952.1, read as the reverse complement.
CTCTGTTTCCCCATGCACTTCCTGTTTTATTTTGATAGTCATGTCGCCAAAGTGTCTGAGTTCTACTTTTGCTTCCTTTGGTTAATCATCCCTGATGTGTCCCACCTATGTCTGCTTCCCCACTTGTTCTCCATAGTAATCAGTTCTGTTCCTTTAAAAAGCCCTTGCTCTGTCTTGTCCTTGTGGTTTCATTGTTGGTGATGAGATTTGTTGTTTGTTTCGTCAGTGGCTTCGTCCCATGTATGGATTTTGTTTTTTTTGTTAATAAATTCCTTGACACTGGTTCCTCCTCCGCATTTGGGTCCACCCCTTACCCCTACTAACCTCAAATCTGTCACACTTTCACAGTATTAATATAGAACCTTGACCTGCTTTATAATGAAACAATACAATACCTTTATAGTATATGGACCTTTAAAGAGCCTTAAATAGTGTGACTGTGTCTTATTCCAGCAGGTTCAGGATGAAACCATCCACAGCAGCTGATTCTGCAGCAGGTTTCCAGGACATAATCCACATTTCCCGTCCCATCACTTTAAGGATTTGTTCAGTTTTACACTCAAAAGCTATTTTCAAGTTCATAAACCCTCAGTTACTCTGGGTTGATTTCTGCCTCCTGCCTGATGACATCCAACTGTAAAACTCAATACAGCTGCTTTTCCTCACTTTTCTTTATCTTCACTAAACTTGTGACGGTTCAGTCAAATTTTGAATTTATGTTTCTATGTTCATGCAGTTTCTTTTTTTTTACCTTAGCTGTATGACACATTTTTATCCTGTCACTTCTTTTCTCAGGGGTTTTAGCTGCTAAATAAACAAACTTACCCCTGACCCCACACGACCCTGTGACACCTGAACTCTGAACACCCGAGCTGGGCCCTCCTCTGCGGGCCAAACTAAACACCCAGGGCCGAGGTCTGTTTTTCATCCTCACACAGAGCAAGTCAAATCTTTAACAGAGTGATAAACAGCAGCTGACTGTGTGGCATCTGAGATATGCTGCTTTACTAAACTGATGATAGACAGAGGAGGAGGAGGAGGAGGAGGAGGAGGAGGAGTTATATAAAAAAACTGTGATAAAGACAGGAAAGAAAAAACGTATAAAGAAAATAATAAAAGCTGCTTTATCAGCTTCATCCTCTGAGGGTTTGAAGTGTTGGCACTGAGAGATAAATTCAAATTGAAACTCTTTCTTCAGAGGCTGAGCTGCTCATGTGTCAGGTATTTTACTGACTGGAGAAAATGCTAAACCACTTTAGTTGTGTTCAGATGCAACCGAAAAGCAGATAGTCACTTCCAGAAGAGACACAAATATTGCATTTCATGGACAGACAGATTTCAGATGTTAATTTTCCCATTGAAAAACCTCCAAAGCCTCGAACCCTGCACCTCACATCCTCTGTATTCACTTAACGAGAGGTCAACAGTGGTTTGCAAGTCATTAGGGGGCACTATTGAGCCGAAGTGCCACGACCATGCCCAGTTGATATCAGAAAAACTACTCATGAGTACAAACATGTGCAAAGTTTTTACATATCCTTAAGGGTTCAAAAATGTTTTTGAAAAATGAAAATTGACACAGGACATCAAAAATAGCCAACTTCCTGTCTGGCAAAAAGCAAATTGAAAAATATGGATTAAATCCATGATTTGGCATCAAATTCAGGCAGCTAAGACAGAGAAAAGAGGCTTGCATGTCATATTTTTGGATTTAGCAAATGCGTTTGGTTCAGTGCCACATAGCCTTATTTGGGAGGCATTTGATTATTTTAGAGTGCCTGGAGTAGTGGTTAATTTAGTAAGGTCGTATTTCCAAGATATTAGACTATGCTTAAGTACAGCAGGCTTTACAACAGGGTGGTAGAGGCTAGAAATAGGCATTATGGCAGGGTGCACGATTTCTCCATTGGCATTCACAATGGCGATGGAGGTAATCATTAGAGCTTCTAAGTGGGTTGTAGGTGGAGAGAGGCGGCAGGATGGGATGCGCCTTACACCAAGTAGGGCCTACATGGATGACATGACGTTGATAACTACAACGGTGCTATGTATGAAAATAGTACTTGAGAGACTTAATAAAAGCTTAAAGTGGGCTAGTATGAAAATCAAGCCTAGTAAGTCTAGAAGTATCTCAATAAGCAGAGGGAAGTTAAGTGATAGGAAGTTTGTAATAGACGAAGAGGAAAATCCAATAATTAGGGAAAAATCAGTAAAGAGTCTAGGTAGGTGGTACAAGGCAGACTTGAATGACGGAGAACAGGTAGTGCAGTTTCGGAAAGATGTTGCTGAGGGATTGGATAGAATAGATAAATTAGGGCTTCCAGGAAAGTTGAAGTTGTGGTGTCTGCAGTTCGGGTTATTTCCCAGGTTGATGTGGCCACTGTCTGTATATGAGATTCCATTATCTGCTGCAGAAAAAATGGAAAGATTAGTTAGCTTTTACATTAGGAAGTGGCTAGGTGTTCCTAGATGTTTAAGTACGGTGGCACTGTATGGGAAAGGCATACTTCAGCTCCCGGTAATTAGTCTAGTGGAGGAGTTTAAATGTACTAAGGTTAGAACAGAGCTCCTGTTATCTGGAAGCAAAGATGTGGTAGTTAGTAAAGTGGTTCCAAACCCAATCAAGGGGAGAAAATGGAATCCAAGCATGGCAGTGCAGGAGGCGGAAGCAACGCTCAGGCATACAGAGATTGTAGGTAATGTCCAAATAGGCTGGGGAGGCTTGGGGCTTGGCCCAGGCAAACCGGTGTGGAGTAGAGCAGGTCCCAAAGAGAAGAGAAAGCTGGTTATGGGGCTGGTTCATAGACAGGAGGAAATATTAAGGGGTGCAAAGGCAGTGGCCCAGGCTAAGCAGGGACAGTGGTTGAATTGGGAAGGTGTAGACAAGAAAAAGCTTAGCTGGAAAGAGCTGTGGAGTATGGAGGGAAGTAGTATTAGATTTTTGATAGGGTCAACATATGATGTATTGCCAACTCCCCAGAACCTAAAACTCTGGGTAAATGGAGACCCGCTATGTTCATTGTGTTCAGGTACTGCAACTTTAAAGCACATTTTGTCGGGCTGTAAGGTTAGTCTGTTGCAAGGCCGGTATACGTGGCGACATAACCAGGTTTTAAAAAGCTTAGCTGCAGGAATTGAAGATTTACAGAGGCAGGCAAATTTAGGAGGGTCTAAAATAAAGAGAGTTGCAATCAAGTTTGTTCAAGAGGGAGAGAAAGTTAATAAGACAGCAAGGAGGCAAGGCAGCTTAGAGGTTGCTTGTGATTGGGAAATGCAGGTAGATTTAAGAAGAAAGCTTGTTGTTCCCCAGGAAATAGCCAGTACAAAGCTAAGGCCTGACATAGTCTTGTGGTCTAGGAGTAGAATGAGAGTATATTTCATAGAGCTGACTGTTCCGTGGGAGGCTTCAGTTGTAGAAGCATATGAAAGGAAAAAGCTTAGGTATGTAGAGTTAGGGGCAGAAGCAGAGCAGCGAGGATGGAAAGTTAGGATTTGTCCAGTGGAAGTAGGATGTAGAGGATTTGTAGCAAGGTCTGTTGTCTCTTTGGTGAGGGAGTTAGGAGGAAGTGGATAGAGTGTGAGGAAAATAGTAAAGGACATGTCAGATGAGGCAGTAAGATCCAGTCAGTGGATTTGGATGAGAAGAAATAATGGTAGCTGGGGGCCCAGCAGGGTGAGTACTTAGACAGGATAGACAGACTCTTAGGAGAAGCAAGGAAGAAATCCAGGAGGAGGAAGTGTTTTTAAGTGGGGGGTGTGGCCTGTGTGAGCCTCTTTGAGACCATGCGGTTAGTCCAGGTGAGTTGGCCTGTATTGTTTGTTTGTATTGTTTTGAATTGGTTTGTAGTGTGTCTTTGACTGTTTAGGTGAGTTTGTTTGATTTAGGTGAGTTGTATGGTGAGTTGTATTGTCTTGGAGAGTGGGGGAGTAGGGGGAGGTAGAGCACAGCCTAATCCAGCGGGGGAGAGTTTAGCCCAACAAGGCATCTCTGACTCTACCTCCCTCATTCAAACACAACAGAACAGAACTGTTTAAGGGAGTTTTTGTTTGCTGAATCTGCTAGTGTGTTTTGTCCTAGTTGATGATAGTGTTGTTTGTGGTAGCATAGGCAAGATAAAGGAAAAAATAGTTGTGGTGTGAGGAGCAGTGATGGCTGGCATTAGGGGAGTGACTCTGGGACGCCAGTGATCACTGTCTAGCCTCCTGGAGGTGTCGTGGGACCAACTAAACGAAACACTGGTGAAAAGAGGTTCCCACCTGATGACCCCAAAGACATGTTAGTTATCACTGCTCATTAGTCTGTATAGCTAAATTAATAGTTATCATAGGACTAAGGATGTTAAGCTTAGGGAGCTATTCACTGAGTCTGGTCCATTTTCTGTAGCACAAGTTTCTCGTGTTTACCTTAAACTTTATGATCTGTCCGAGGACCTCGATGCCAACATGGCCCATATTTCAGGGCGCTCTGGTCACGCCCGAGCCCAATCCCTATTGAATTTTGAATTTTTTGGTGGCCTTGAGGCTTGTGCAAATTTTGGTGAGTTTTCGTGCTTGTTAAGATCCTTAAAACCCGTTATTCTAGCAGAAAAATAATAATATCTCAGCAAAAACAATAGGTTCCCTGCACCTTCAGTGTGCTCAGGACTTAATAATAATCTCAGCAAAAACAATAGGTTCCTTGCACCTTCAGCGTGATCAGGACTTAAATAACAATGGCAGTGTCCCATTACATCATGACAGTGAGCCGACATTTACAGAACAGGGTCCTTGAACTAGCTCACATACATGGAAAGCAGCCATTGTTAAGGTTAAGGTGTATGGTGCATATGCTTGTGCACGTACATGTGCACAGGTGAATCCTTATGTGTGTGCTGGAGGAACATATACAGATACCAACAGAGCAGAGACCGGCTTCTTCTTTAAAGATCTACATGATGAACAACGGGGCAGGTTTCCTCATTTTACAGCAGAGGTGACAAGACAAACAGTAACTACATCTTTGTATAATTATATTTGAAGTATGTTGATGCGCCTGGAGCATTTATTTTATAATAACTCACCTATTCAAATGAAGGGTATATTTATTTGTCACTATATGGAGTTTTAAATCTTCTATCCCATTCAATATTATATCATAGAATGTTATATAAAGAATGGATGTGTGTTAATTCCCACATGATCATGTGGGATGAGGCAACTGGCGGCCAGGTTACAGACATTCCTCTTTAAGATGGCTCCTCATTATTGAAAACCATCATCTGACAACCTTCCACTGGCTTATGCTGCGGGATAGTAGACCGCTCAGCCAGCCAATATGATGTATGGAACAGGAACACTGCACTGAGATATCTCTATGCTATTGGAGCAGCAGCACTGGTCACCTTTTTTATTTATTGGACAGCTGACAGTGGAGCAGCAGACAGGAAGAAGGGGTAAAGGAGTAACAAAGGTGCTCGGACTGAATCAAGCTGGGCATATTATGTGGCATGTGCTGTGACCATTCAGCTACTGGAGCCATCCAGTATTAATGAATTATGTTTTCATTCATCAGTGACAATATAATTCACTGCATGTAGTTGACAACCTGGGTTGATCTAACTTTGATTACTTTGCACATACGTGACTTTTATGGAAAAAACCTTATTTGAAATATTGAGGAAAACTTAAGGCTGCCAGTGTGTCTGACAGCTGTTTATCAGCAGGACTGTCACTGCTATCTGGACTCTAATCCACCGTAAACACTGAATCATATTCACTGCAGAGTGGAAAGCCTGGGTTATCCTTATCTCTTTAATTTCTCTTAAACATTACTCATCTATCGTTGTATGATGGATTTTTAGTTTCCACTATCTGCAGAGGTGAAAAGAGTCAGAAATAAATCAGGAACACTGAAATATTTAAGCTCATTTAAAGCCTTTAAGAACTGCATTTGTCTCACTCAGATACAACAATACCATCACTTCCTTCAATATGCAAATACACTGTAAGCCTTTTATTTTTTTTTTAAGCTTAAATTTGTATAATCTGGCTTTACATTTAAAGGAAAATATTAACTCTGGCGGGTGTATCTATTGATACATCCATGTTAATTCATGTCATTTTTGCTAATGTCACACAGGTTATGCAAAGGCTGATAAAAGGTTAATGGATTATTGAAATGATTAAGCACTGATTAAGTCATTTGGGGTCATACATCGTATTCCATTTTTCACCTCCAGTGAGTCTTCATGGTCACTGATTCTTCTGTTAACGATGTCCCAGGTGTTGGTGCCAGGTGTGTTTTGCATGTGTCAAATGAATATTATATAACACTATATGACATGAGCTACGTTGGACTTTGTTCTGAAAATAACAGTTGGCAACTTATAATGTAGTTATAGAAAGAAAAGTTCCATTCATTTCAATTCAGTCAAAGCTTTCTACAGCAGCATCTAAAGGCCATTGGAGGAACAGCAATTTTCTGGTATTGCAAGACTGCCACATCACTAAATCACACAGTATCTACTGTCTTGTTTTTGCTGCCTATACTTTGCAGTAACTCATGGTGGGCTATGAAAACATACCTGAGTGCAAAAGTTTAACAAGTTCGTGTTTGATTTATTGCTCTCAGCTCTGTGGAAGTGCTGTAACTGTCAGTGTGTTTCATAAGCTGCAGCCTTCAATCAACTCAAACCATCAACCAACCAAACTATGATTTATAACAGAGGAAGTTACAGGTTAAGCCTCAATAGTGGGTGACTTTACAGAAATGATTGTGTTTGGCAGATCATTTAACACAGGGTGTAGCTGAAAGGTGCATTGGGGTCCAGCTGAAAGGCACCTTGGAGGAGGTAAGGGCCGTGAGGGGGTTGGCGATGCTGCTGAAGTTGCGGATGAAGCTGCGGTAGAAATTGCCAAATCCCAGGAAGCGGTGCAGTTGCTTGCAGGAGTCAGGGACTGACCAGGAGGTGACTGCCGATACCTTTGTCAGATCCATCTGCATGCTGCCTTTAGCCACGATGTACCCCAGGAAAGAGACGGTGGAGGTGTGAAACTCACACTTCTCAGCCTTTACGAAGAGTGAGTTCTCAAGGAGCTGTTGCAGGACCCTCTGGACATGGTGGATGTGCTCTTTAAAGGACTGGAGAAGATGAGGATGTCATCTGGGTAGACAAAGACACAGTGGTTCAACATGTCCCTTAGCACATCATTCACGAAGGCTTGGAACATGGCCGGGGCATTGGTTAAACCAAAGGGCATGACGAGATACTCGTAATGGCCAGTGGGTGTGTTGAAGGCCGTCTTCCACTCATCGCTCTCCCGGACCCGGACCAGATGACAGGCGTTGCAGAGATCGAGCTTGGTGAATATGGTGGCCCCCTGGAGAAGCTCAAAGGCGGAAGAGATGAATGGAAGGGGGTAGCTGTTTTTGACCGTGATGTCATTAAGCCCCCGATAGTCTAGGCAAGGTCTTGGTCAAGGTTTTGTCCTTCTTTTCCACAAAGAAGAATCCCGCCCCTGCAGGAGAACAAGAGGGATGGATGATGCCGGCTGCCAGGGATTCATTAATGTAGGTCTCCATGGCCTTTCTCTCAGGGGCGGACAGGAAGTACAGACGTCCCTTGGGAGGGTACATGCCGGGCTGGAGGTCAATGGCACAGTCCTACGGCCGGTGAGGAGGCAGAGACTGAGACTTGGCCTTGCTGAAGACCTCTTGGGAGTCGTGGTACTCAGAGGGAACCTAAGTCACGTCTGGAACTGTGCTGGGTGGTGACAAGAACGGAGGTGAGGCCGCTTGTTTCAGGCAAAACAGATGACAATGGTGGACTATGGGCCCAGTAGTCCAGTCTATGTGGGGATTGTGCCGGGTACCCCAGAATCAGGGGAATGTGTGGAGAATTGAGGATATGGAACTGGACTGTCTCATGGTGTTTGCTGGATATGAGGACGTGGACCCGGGTGGTCTGGTGGGTGACGGTTCCCAGGAGGTGTCTGTCAAGGGCAGTGGCAGGAACTGGGTGAGGCAGAGGAACCCCGCCAAGCCCTAACTGGCAAACCAGCCCGTCATCAATTACAGCTTGACCTGGAATAGGGGTCGATGGTTGAGGAAATGTTGCGTGGAAGCCCGGCTCAACAGAAATTCCATCTCTACTGGTGAGCCCTGGATTTTACTGGGCAACGGGAGACAAAATGGCCGGCTTGGCCACAGTACATGCAGAGGTTATCCTGCCAACAACGCTCCTGCTCCTCTGTAGTAAGACTGGTGCAGCCCAGTTGCATGGTGTCAGGACCTCCTGAAAGTGGCCCTGCCGAAGCACTCAAGCTGATAGAGGAGAAAGAGACCCGAGGAGTAGCAGACGGGTGATGAGTCGGACCACTCTGCTCTTCTCTCGTTTCCATGCCTGGATACGAAGTTCCAATCTAGTAGTGAACGCGATCAACTCATCCAATGTAGATGGGAGGTCATGCAGCACCAGTTCATCTTTGATATAATCCGCTAGGCCATGAAGAAAAGTGTTGCATAGAGCCGATTCCAGTCACTCTGGCGAGCCTTGGTGCGAAAGTCTGACGCATGCTCATCAGACCCTGTGCTGCGTCAGAACCAAAAGCCCCCATGCCAAAAACCTTGCGGAGCCACTCGGAGAAGAGCTGGAAGGAGGTGCAGGCTGTAGTCTGTCTCTCCCACTCGGCGGTTCCCCAGAGATGAGTCCTCAGAACCGGGTGAGCAGTCAGCAGGGCAGACGAACCAGGAAGGAGCAGGCAGGCGGGTAAGCAAAGCCAGGCGAAAGATCAGGAAACCAGCAGGGAAGCACTCACGTTGTGATGTTGGAGCTGGAAAACGCCAAACAGCCACAGGGACAGGCAGATGGGGACCAGAAAGCTCACAGGGGACAGAAAGCTGAGGTGTTTACCAGGGCAGAGACAAGGCAGGGTAGTCAGGGACAAACAGAGTCAATACCGGGAAGTCAGTCCGTAGAAAAACACTGGAAAGTCTTGCATGATAGTAAGAACAATCTGGCAAAGAGCGAATGAACCGGGGAAGCATATATATACTGGCTTGATTGGAGATGGAGTGCAGCTGGGGGCAACAGGTGAGGACAGTGAGGCTGATAAGGAGGTGTGGCAGAGTGGAGAGTGAGACAGAGGCAGGGAGAGTGGAAAAACACTAAGAAGCAGAGCAGGCTGTGACAGAAACTGTGACAGACTGTGAAAGTATCAAAGCGCTCAGTCCACAGAGAAATGCCCACAGCCTGTATTCAGAAACTGAGCCTTAAAACCAGCCGTCAGGACTTCTGAAACGTTGTAATGTCACAATAAGGCATGCCCCTCAAGCCCCGCCCACCTGGACCCACTGGGTAGACTGACAACCAGATATTATGGTGGCTGGATTTGTTGAATGCAGAATTGCTTATTAACAGTTAGGGGATGATATCCACCACCTGGAGTCAGTCTTTCTCCAGTCCACAGTTTCACTGACCTCTCCTTTCTGATGGCTGTCTACAGCTGGGGGGAGCTACAGCGAATCTGGTATGGATATGCAAAGAAAAACTGGTTTCACCGCGTTTCAAAACATTTCCCTATTCTTTCCAATGAATAAAGTAGTAAACAGTTTTAACATGTCCGCGTGTTTCTGCTGACTTCCCACACACATGAATGCCAGGAAATATTTTAGTTATATACAGTAGCTGTTTGAGGCATTTAAGTTGTTTTGGACCAAATGGATCACATTTTGGATTCACAAAGTTGTTTTGTGTTTTACAGCCATTCTTTAGTAAAGTGTATGTATTGTTTGTGACTGAACATGAACCTGCACTACACAGTCTGACCACTACGTCAAAATGACCAACCAGCCAAGAGCTGCTCCTGGGGGCTCGATGTCCCACTATCCACTGGTCCACTGGGATGTGGACAAAAGGTTTTTACCAGCCCTCTCTTTGTACCTGTAGTCTGGGTTGTGTAGGAGAGTGTGTTCCTGCACTGAACTCACTGACCAATCACAACCAAGTCTCAACCCTCACCGACCCGAACATGGTGTCATGTTTGAACTATGCTGGATGATGTAGCCACTCCGGCCTTGTTATGTCTGCCCATCTGGTACTCTGTGTGTGTGTGGGTGTGTTTGTGTGTGTGTGTGTGTGTGTGTGTGTGTGTGTGTGTGTCAGAACAAGGGACTGGGGGGTTTTCTTATTTTCTCTCCTTTCTAGGACAAAGAAAGAAAGCGAAAAACCAGGTCAGATTTTTTTCACAAACTCTGCACGACCCTGAGAGAGAGAGAGAGAGAGAGGAGGAGGAGAGAAAAGGAGGGAGAGTGATGGGGGGGGGTGAATGAAGTTTGAGGGGATTTCTCAGAGCTTTCATTACTTAAATTAACTAATTGGCTTCATTAAATAAAATCTAATTAACTGCAGAGAGAGACGTGGAGATGCAGGCACCGCCCACCTCCCTCTCTCTCTTTCTCTTCCTCTCTCTCTCTCTCTCCTTCGCTTGCTCCCTCTCATACGATATTTCCCATGAGAACCAGGGGCAGGAAGCCTGGATGGAATGAAAACTGTGTGTGTTTGTACTCACACATCTGTGCTTTTGTGTTAGTGACTATTAGTGTTTGAGTGTGTGTCTGTCCATGACATTGTTCCCCTGTGTGTTTGTGTGTGTGTGTGTGTGTGTCTGTGTGTGTGTGTGTGTGTGTGTGTTGGAACAGACACAAAGAAAGTGAAGTGTGAAAACAGGACTCTCAGCAGGGCGGGGTGGAGGGTTGTGTGTGTGTGTGTGTGTGTGTGTGTGTGTGTGTGTGTGTGTGTGTGTGACATATTTTAACAGCTTCCTTCCCAGGCTCAAAGCAATTCCCCCCACCCCAGCCCCCACTCCTATCCCACCATGCAAATGCAAACACACCAAACACACACACACACACACCAGACATTCAAGAAAAGGGGAGCAGAAGAAAGTATTTGTTTGTGTGTGTGTGTGTGTGTGTGTGTGCTTGTGCATTTGCATTTGGGGGGGCGGGTTCCCCTTTGATTAACCATATTGATAGATATTTGATTGGTTGATTAGGTGTGTAATCTGTATGTTCATAGGTCTGAAAAACGTTTTAAATGTGTATTGTGAGGGCTGTGAGAGCTGGCACTGAGACATTCAACTGGAATTCATGGGAAAGGAATCTTCTACCCACCACAGTTCAAGAGTTATGACCCAAACATGAGTGTCTGTATAAATGACCAGATGTTGGTCAGAAACACATCACTGGTTTCTTGGATGGTGGTCAAATTATTTATTATTATTTATTTATAGTCACTTTTGTTTGATCCAGACAAACTGCACCAAGAACACGGTGTCGTTCACACTGACCAGCAGCAGAGGATGTTTGAAAAGGTTGTTTTTGTTGGTTTGCTTTCTGGGATCACATGCGTTTCAGTTTGTTCTGAGGTCTGCTCAGAAATTGTAGTGTCCCTGTGTCCTTAAATGCACCAACAGTGAGACTTTTTGAAACCACACTGGTCCCTTCATAAAACTGCATCAGCACCTAATAAGGACATGAAAGCAAACACGGTTGGTAACACACTGACTGTGATGACTTCTCCCTAAAGCCAGTCTCAGAGCTGACGATGATCTGAAACTTCAGAGCTAAGATGTGCAAAGCCACCAGAAAATCAAATGACATTGCCTTATTCCAGCATTATTGATCTGAGCCCGTATTCAAAAAGCATTTTATCGTACTACTAAGAGTACTCCTAAGTACCTAAGCATCTTTATCCACCGTTTCATCTTTCTCTGAGCAACAGACATGTTTTGATTTGCCAACTCGCAAGCGCGGTGAAGTTTAAAGCCAAAATTACTCACGTACTCAATCAAATTTTGCGGTTTGCTATCACCCAACCATTTTTCCTTCAAAAGTTTAAGAGGGCCTCGCACTGTGTGCGCAAAAACCAACTCTGCCGGACTAAAGCCTAAGGACTCCTGGACCACCTCACGAGCAGCAAAAAGGGGGAGATGGATACCCTCATCCCAGTCCTTAATAGACTCCAGGCAGTAAGTGCGGAGCATAGACTTTAAAGTCTGATGGAAATGTTCAAATTGCCCCCTGACTCTCTGGGTGATATGCACTTGAACAACAGTGAGTGACGTCAAGTTGTTTCATGACTTGTGCAAAAATTCGTGACATGAAATTAGATCCCTGATCAATTTGTATTACTCTGGGCAACCCAAACAAAGAGAAAAACTTCACCAGTGCTTTCACGACGGTTGGAGCCATGATTTTACGCAAGGGAATGGCTTCGGGAAACCGAGTTGCTGAACACATCACAGTCAAAAGAAACTTATTACCAGCTTTCGTGCGTGGAAAAGGGCCAACACAGTCGACAATAACGCGCTCGAACGGCTCAGCCACAACTGGGATTGGATAGAAAGGGTATGGTGGTATAGTCTGATTTGGTTTACCAGAGACTTGGCAGACATGATATGTTTTACAGTACTGCCGCACGTCCCGTTTTAATCCTGGCCAGAAAAAACATTGCAGAACACGTCGTAAGTTTTCTTAACCCCTAAATGGCCAGCAGGTGGATTGTCATGTGCTAACTTGAGGATTTCATGCCGATGCGTTTTGGGGACTACGATTTGTGTTACAACACCCCAATCATCCTGTGTGGACACCTGCGATGGCGTCCATTTGTGCACGAGCACATCGTCTTTAAGAAAGTAACCCATAGACTCTTTCACAACTTCATCCTCTGAAACAACAGCATCAAAACAATGACCTAGTGACAAATCATGTTTCTGTCCAACAATAAGCTGCTCCCGTGACATGCTCACTTTGACGCTAGGCTCCTCAACGGGAGATGAAGCAGCAGCCGAAGCTGCAGGAGTGATCACAGAGAGAGAAGACCGAGCAAGAGGAGATACTACTGGCAGAGAAGCCAGACAGCCAGAATCAGCCATGAAACTATCAGTCAATTCTACCTCGCTCGCCCCCTCAGGCCAATCCTGCTTCTGCCTGTTCGACATTGCGCGAGTGACAGCACAAACTGAAAACACCTCCAGGAACTTCTGCTCCAACCCATCTGGGCGCTCAGAAAGAGGGACAGCCGTTACTTCAGGATTTAATAAAACTTTACCCCGAGCCAAATCATTTCCGTCTATGGGAAACTGTGGACTAACCCCTACCACTACACGCCGATTAACCAAACTGCATCCCAAACCGCCGGACCAAAGCCTTTGTTTTAATAGAGGAGTTTTCTGACAACGGCAGCACCCCTTCCAGAATAACTGATTGAGAGGCTGCACTATCTCTCAAGATGGTGATAGGGATTTTCGAGTCCCCCCCTGATAGGGAAACAAAACCTTTCATAATAAAAGGAGCGTACACATCAAGATCACGTTTAGTTGAAACAAGTTGCTTGGTCCATGTTTGCCGACTGGGCAAAGCTTCAGTTTTCAACAGATTAACTGCTTTTGGAGACTTGTTTTGTTTATTTAAGGCAAAACATTGGTTTATAGTGTGGCCACGCTTTTTACAATAAAAACAAACTGGCTTAACCTTAACATTTCCACCTTCCTTACTACCGTGCTTCATCTCACCCTGAGAGTTTGACGTCCCTGGAAAAGCAAAGGATTTGGCTACAGGAGCACTACGCTCAGAGGACAAGTGGAACTTTTCAAAGGTATCCCTGTGTGTGAGGATGTACTCATCAGCCAGAACAGCTGCATCAGACACCGTGGATACCTTCTGCTCATTAATGTAAGTGGCGATTTTATCCGGTAAACAGTTCTTAAATTCCTCCAGCAGTTCTAGGTTACACAGATTGCAAAAGTCTGCAACATTTTTTGATTGGCACCAACGATCGAACAGAGCTTCTTTCTTGCGACCAAATTCAACGTAAGTTTGATAGTCAGTTTTTTTTGAACCGGTGAAACTTTTGGCGATATGCCTCGGGCATATGCAACTCATATGCCCTGAGTACAGCGGTTTTAACTTCCCCATAATCTAGACTTAACTCAGGCGACAAGGATGCATAAGCCTCTTGAGCCTTGCCAGTAAACACACACTGTAAAAGCAGCAGCCACACATTTGTAGGCCACTTTAACCCATTTATACCAGATGCTGCGTAGCGCAACATTGCCCCTCCCACTGGTTGCTGCGTAGCGCAGCATTGAGTCTCCTTCCGGCTGCTGCATAGCACAGCATTGTTGATTCCTCATCATTTTTATGACGCATGCAGCATATAATGCACTCTCATTGCTTCAAATACACATGTGGTAGGTGTTGTTGATATTTTAAAACCACGTGACCAACAAAATGTCATGTGATTCGTCGACAATAACGTCAATCAATCAGGCATACACGTGCATTTGTTGAATGTTTTGACACTGGCAAAAATGGCTTCGATCGAGGAGTACTGTGACAGCGATGGCAGTGATTTTGAGTTGGGAGAGAGTGAGGAGTTGGAAAGTCAGGAGGAGATAGATGGATTTGTACCTGACGATCCATTAGATCGAGCCCAGGAGTGGGATTTGTGGCAAGAAGAGGAGGAGGAAGACGAGTTTGTTGGGTTTCAGGTGGACTGGAAGACAGAGGGATACCGGCCCCGGAATCCCAAGCAATTCAATTGCAAACCAGGGCCGAAGGAGCCGATCTCAGTGGATGCAACCCCCCAGGATGTATTTTTGAAGATTTTCACTGATGAACTTTGGGACATGTTGGTGACACAAACCAACATTTATGCTGATCAGACGCGCGGCCAGACACCATCAAACTCGAAGTGGAGCCGCATCACGAAAGTCGAAATGAAAACTTTTGTCGGTCTCTGCATAACCTTTGGGATCCGGAAACTACCAGCATGCCGGGATTACTGGAGGCAGAACAAGAGGCTGTACCAGACATCGGTCCCCAAGGTCATGGCACGAGATCGTTTTGACATGATATGGAGGTAATTATAATTATTTTTATTCTTGCGCTCTCTTCCGAGTTCCTATGTCTTACGCAGTAGTGTTAGCGCACTGGCGTCTCCGTCATGACCAGTAATGATAGTGCTGATAGCCTTCTGCTACTAATAAGAATGCCATAATAATAATAGCCTAGTAATAATTATTTTTATAAATACTATTTTATATATATATATATATATATATATATATATATATATATTTATATATATATAATAATAATAATAATAATGCCATAGGCCTACTTATAGCATGATCAATAGTAGTGTTGTTGGGCAGTATTCACTACTGTAGCTTGGTGGCTTCACTTTATCCTGAATCGAGTAACCTGTAATAGCAAAACTCCTTGATTGATCAAGATGCTTGGCCACACAATATATGATTTTCTGGGGTATCTCTCTGGCTAAACACAGCACAACCATTTGTAGTATTGACAATATCCCTGCAACATACAACCTCTTTGGAATTTTTTTAAAACTTGTAATCACAGATTCATTCTAAATCTTGTGCATGAAATTTGATTCAACTCAGCTTGCTACATATTTTGACTGGATGGTAACTTTTGTGTAGTGCATCTTTCTTTGTGGCAGAGTAACTGATTGCTTAGCTCACTACATTTCCCAAGTTGCTTGCCCAACACTGATAAATAATAATACAATTATTGCATAATGAATAAATAACAATACATATGGAATAGATAGATAAATTCATATACATAGCTTAATACATAGAATAAATAGAATGAAGACAAACATGTTTGGCATAAACTCATTACTCTTATGTGCATTTTAGATATCTCCATCTCCAAGACAACATGGACCCTGCCGTGGACAAAACAGACAGGCTGTGGAAACTGCGGGGATTCATGGACCTCTTCACCAACAGATTCCAGGCCCTCTACGAGGTTAATGGCTTTGTCACTGTGGATGAGTCCATGGTCAAATACAAAGGACGTCTGACCTTCCGGCAGTACCTCCCCATGAAGCCGGTGAAGTGGCGAGTGAAGGGTCATGGCAGAGAGCAAGACCGGCTATTTGAACAACTTCCAGGTCTACACGGGGGCCTTTCAGGGGAAGACCAAGAAAGACCTGGCACACCGCATTGTCTCTTACCTGGCCGGTCCTTACTATAGATCATACCTATCCATATACATGGACAATTTTTATACTGGCGTGCCATTGTTGGTGGACCTGAAGATAAGGGGGGGTCCAAGCTTGTGGCACCGTGCGGGCGAACAGGAAGGGCCTGCCCAAAAGTCAGGAGCTCACGAAGAATGCTGGCATGGCCAGGCATGAATTCAGGGTGGCGCAGCAGGACGACCTGACCTTCTGTGTATGGCAGGACACCAAGGCAGTGATGGTCCTGTCCAACCACCATGACCCGACGGCTTTTGGCTTGGTGAGAAGGAAGTCGAACGGAACGCCAGGTGGAGGTTCGGGTGCCAGCCTTCCTTGCTGACTACCAGAGCCATATGAAGGGGGTAGACCTGCTGGACCAGATGGTAGGTTACTACCAAATCCAGCACCGGTCTACCAAGTGGTGGAGGAGGCTGTTTTTTTATTTTCTTACGGTGTCATGCTACAATGCCTTTGTGGTTGCCAGTTCTGCAGGAGGAGCTGAGTGGAAATACAGGAGGAGTGGCTTCAAAGACTGGCTGGAGGACCTTACTATGGAGCTGTGTGTCCCCGTCACAAAACGAAGTGCTTCATGCACCATGTTGTTCGCCATCAGAGATATTGAGAGAGTGTGTGAGAGTGTGTGTGAGTGAGTGAGTGAGTGAGTGTGTCAGTCAGTCAGTCTGTGTGAAGTCTGCTGTTCAAAAGTTCAAAAGAGCCATAGAGCTCAGAGTTGTGAGCCATGGAGCTCAGAGACTGAGATTGTTCCCAGTTCCACCTCAGGACTTTCCCCACCCCTCCCCACTCCTTTCCCACCTCTCTATCATACCAAGGTGCCTTGGTCTGTGTGTTGGCATGTTTTAAATGTTATTCGTTATATGAATTAATCATATAAAATATATTTTTCCTTACCCATCTGACTTTGAGATTTTTTATGAAAATGTGTAGGTATGTTAGTGCTAAGGAACAATGTTTTGATGAAACCTGAGAGTCTTACCTGTTAAATGCAATTTATTTCATGTTTCTATGTACTCTAGAGGCTTAGATATTGAGGTTTTCATAGACGTTGACAATTCTTAGTATTTTTTCAGAAAACCCTATATGCTATTCTTGGATAAAGGTCCTTATCTCCTGAATAAGGACCTTTATCCAAGAATAGCATAGGTTTTCATAGGCGTTTTTTGCAGGCGTTTTAGGAATAAATGGGTTAATGTGATTGCAACCTGCTCGAACAAGGTGAAGTACTTGTCTACATCCTTCTCACTAAAAGGAGGGACCAAACGAATGCATCTATTCACATCAAATTCGCCCGACAGAGATCGAGACACAATAGGTGAGGAGGACTGTTGTAATTCAAGCTCCTTCAACCGAAACTGCTTCTCAACCTCCATCTTGCGTAACTTGAATTCGTTACTGTGCTCCTGTTCTTTTATTTTGATGCTGAGCTCTTTTTCTTTTACAGCTAGATGACGCATCACAACTTCTAACTCCTTAAGACAGAGCTGTTCCCCCGGATCTTGTTGTCCTGCAGTGGAACTCATTGTTGAGACACTGGAATCACAAGGCAAAACCCCTTTTTCAGACAAAGCAGTCAATAACTCAGACTTTATCACATGTTTCTTCATCTGTGTAAGCATAGTGATACCAAAATGATCGGCAATGACTATCAAATGCTCTTTTGTGCAACGATGTAGTTTATCAAGACTAGGTTGTGCCACAAACTCATCGATATTAAACTCCATTGTCAAGAGCAAAAAAAAACGACTGCAACAAAAGTCAGGAGGAAGAAGGACAGGCTGACACAAAAACACCACCTCAAAAATGTGGCACAACACACCAAAAACTGCACAGACAGAGATATGTTAGGGACAACAGCAGCAGCACAATATCAGTGGCGTCCAAAAAATGTGTGCGAAAAACAAAAGCACACCAGAAATAGGCAATATGAAACACTGGCAAACAACACCAGGAAGAGGGAACTGGGAGGCAAGTGTAGCCGCGAGAAAGGACAGGACACCAAAACCAGGGCGCACGCAACACATTCTAAAAGTTTCTAACTAAAAGTTTTCTCCTAAAGCCTATTCACAAAGGTGCTGAGACCAGTTTTTAGTAAGGAGAAGCAAAAAACCCTATACTAAGAGTGCGCCTCCATTGCTATGGCTGATGTCAATTTTCGTGGACGAGCTCCCTTGCAGGAACCACAGTGATTGGTTGAAAATGCATGCGCAACATCCCGCAGTAATAATAAAGAAACGCTGAGAAATAAACAAATACAAATTAAGATTAGTTGCTGTTTACTAAAGTAGTGCATTCTCCAAAATGCATCTGTATGATCAAGTTTGTGTCGATCCCTGAGAACTTAATTTTACTATAAAAACTTACGTTCAATTTTCTCAATGAAAAAAAATGAAACTGTCCTAGACGACCTAACTTAAGCTAACTGGCAGCCTATTAGCCAATATCTGTTGGAGCTGTACCTGTAGCTGTGGGTTGAGGTGTGAGAAGATTTCCCCTGTCTCACCAGGTGACATGCAGCTGGAATATGATCCTTTCAAACAGCTGATCAGGTCACTCTCCATTAAGATCCATAATTCGTGTGTAGATCCTGGACATTGTACAACAGTATCTACAACTGTACAGGCAGCATCAATACGTGTGTTGATGGTGAGACTTTGTTTTCTTGTTTACAAATACCTCCTTGTCTTGGATTGGTGCAATAATTTTTTACATGTGTTCCATCTCTGGCACCAATCACACGGGTAGACAGACCATGAAGCTGCTTTGTTTTTCTGTAGCTGTTGAACATCTAAAAGAAATCATATGGATTGTCCTAAGATGTCGGGTCAGAACGCATTAATGTTTCGTAAACAGTTCGACTTTTCTCTGTTGCCAGCGTTGCCAAATGCTTAATTTCCACTGATCGGGTTGTTTCAGTTGGAGATGTTATTGCACCTTCACAAACTCCACTACGATCATTATTCCCTCATGATTGATTCGTATCTTTTATGTAATTCAGCGTCATGTAAGGTTTCCAAAACACTGCGACGTGGAATGACAGCAGGTCTTTTAAGATTGTTTGTGATTTGGTCTTAGTGAGTTAGAAGTCCTCTCAACTGCTTCTAACTTCTAGGTGCTACTTTTAGCGCTAAGTGTCTTTGTGAAAAACCAGGACTCCTAAAATTAGGACTGACACACCCATTATTTTTAGGAGTTTCTTTTAAATCAGCAAGTTAGGAACTACATTTAACCTCAAGATGCTTTGTGAATACGGGCTCTGGTCATTTGCCTGTCAACAGACACCATGATGCTGTCATGCTATTTCCATTCATTTTTCCAGCTAGGGAGAGCTCAGCTCTCCTTAACAATACATGGGCTCACCTGAAAACATGATTTGTGAAATTTTTGGTCTCTGAAAATATTAACAATGTTATTTTGCCATGCATTTTCTAGTTTTATGTATCTTCATCAACATGGACCATGTGTTAAATTAAGGAATGCTAGTGTTTCATTCATGCATGACGGCAATTTATCACTGTTTCACTTTAATAAAGATGACTACATACATACTGTTCTTGCCATCATAAGCACTGTTGATGAAGACTGAATCTCTGGTGTGTTTTGTTTCTGATTTAATGCTCATAGATTTGTGTGTAGGCTGTTTCGCTATTTGACTTATCTGTGTGCAGATTGTGCGAATAAAATAAAGAATTTAGTACATTACATTTATACTGTATATATACAGTATATATACACATATCAGATGCAAGTAGGGCTATAAGCTTGCAGCTGTAAGAAGATAGCTCTTTAAATTCCTAACCTAGCCAGAGTCTTCGGAAGATGAGCTCTCTTTAAACTCAGAATTCATGTTGCCATTCATTTCATCCTTCATCCATCAATTTTAAGATTCTCTCAATCAATAACAATAATAATCATCATCATCGTCATAATCACCATCATATTCATCAGTGCCTCAACAGTTACAACACCATCATCTTCAGCATCATCATCATCATCATCACCATGAACAGCTACATCATCATCTTCATCATCATCATCATCTTCAACATCACCATTATCATCATCATCATGGTTGAATCCGATTCTTTAAATTCTTTAAATTCCTTGACTGTGCGGCATTGATGAAGATGATGGGGAAGAAGATAGCTCCTCTTAACGCCATGGTATAGTTTGTACACTGCAAGTGTAAAAACAGTGCATACAGTCACACAGTGCATACACCACAGTTCATCCCATCCACTCAGCCTCTAAACACACAGCAGACATCACTTAACATCACCACAGACACATCTGAGTCTGCTCTCACCACCGTCTGCTCTCCAACTCAAACACACACACTCTTCTCTAAACTGATGTGGAGAATCTTGGCTGCTGTTTGTAAAAACAACCATAATGTACTGCAGCAGTGAGCCAGGCTGTGTTACTGCATGTGAACATATCGGGAAGCACGATTACTCTCTCAAAACTAGCGTGACACAGAAACAGGCACTCGCTCTCTCACTCTCTCTCTGGGTGTGCGAGGCAGGGTGGAATATCACTCAGCATTCCTGCTCTGTAAAACCTGATCTGGGTCTTGAAGAATCTGGTTTAGTCATATTAGCTCAGCAGCTGCTGCATGCTTTTACCCCACCCCAAAAAAAAACCAGCAGAGCACTTTTTTATCACTGACTCGTTTGTCCTGGTGAGAATCAAACCCGCAGCCTTGGCAGTGTTTGTGGCTTGCTCGGATAATTTCTGCCTCCCTGCATTTGAATGTTTCCAGAACCAGCTTATCTCTCTGTCTGTCTTTATGGGACTCTGAGCCAAAATATGTTACCCACTAAATATTTTCCAGACTCAAGTTTACCAAAAAATCCTAATTATGATCTTCTTGTTTCAGCAGTGGAACAGCTTTTCACTATTAGATGCTACAGAGACATGGTCTGGTGAGGGTGAACAAACTTTAACTCTGCTGTTTGGAAATTAGCGAGACGATATTAATATTTAATATTAATATTTCTATTTCTATTTAAGAGTCTTCCAATCCCGGCAGAATAGCCCTCCACACGAGGTCTCCAGCTAACAAACAGACTGTGTGGTCGTGGTTCGATGAGAAAGATCATCGGAACTACAAATAATGGAGAGGTCATAGGTGTAGAGCTGCCAGAGCGCTCCGCCACACCCTGCCACTTTTATTCTCCAAGTGATTACATAAAATTTCCAAGGTTCACATAATCTGGTTTAAATTTATAAACATTTTTTAGCACTTGAAGATCCAATCATCACTAAAGCATGTGTCATGTAGAGAGCTAATAAAAACATATGAAATGGTCAAAGTTGTCATATTGACATTTAAGGTGTATTGATTGATTTCTAAACATCAAAAAGATGGCGGTACCTGCCGGTAGCCTCTGAGCTGCTCAGTGAATTAAATGGTTAATTAGTATCGATGAAAACATTCTTTCATTCATCATTCACTCTTCTAACACTTTCTTTATCTGTATTTACACAGAAACATGACAGAGTCAGTTTGGTAAATGGTGTGTGTGTATGCATGCGCGTTGTTAACGGGAGGCTACTTGATCTGCTTCTGTGGACTGTTACACAGCAACTGGAGGGACTGGATTCCGTGTCGTCTCACCAGGATCAGATCCTGTTCATCTGGGCTTGATGTAGTTGAAGGCCAGGATGAAGTCTTGCATACTTTCTTGGGCACAAATCTTTACTGATGGCATAGACTGAACGCACTGACGCTCAGCAGCTAGCTCAGCCCTATCATATAGCACGCTCATTAAAAGCTAACTAAAAGATGACAAAATCCACAAAAACATTGTGATCTGAAAACTGTGTGGCATTGTGGTTGACTTAAAAACACCGCTTAAATGAGTCTAGTTTTGTATTGAGCAGAATGAAACTTGAACTAGAAATAGACTGAATGTCTAATCCAAGACTGAACAGAAGCAGCATCTTGACTTTACCTTAGCTTATGAAACACAAACACACTACACAGTGAAGAGGAGGAGCTGAGTTACCTGTTGAACTCGTAGATGTCCTCTATGTTGCAGAACAGAGTGCTGACCTGCTCCGGCTTCAGCGGCAGAGCTCCACAGTCGATGATGCAGCCGAGATAGTCCTGCAGACACACAAACAGACATAGAGTTGAAATACACACCTTTTCTTTTCATTACAAGCTGACTCATTTCAGTTTGACAGTGGCTCAGACAAAGTGTAAGCTACCGTCAGCTGGTCACTTTGCCAGAGAAAGCACACTCTTGTTCTCTGATGTCCTTTTTGGATTGGTGGTTTATTTGGTTAGCTCTGCACGACGTCACCTGGCATCATCCTTCAAAACACCGTCATTTTTCAACACATTTTTCCTCTAATTACACTCATCCCCAGGACAGTATGCGTGTTTCAGCTCTGAGCATTTGTCACACATCATAGCTGGAAAACTACAGACTCGACTAATAACATCAATGAACGTTGCATCACATGCAGGTTTACCAGCTCCAAGGCTCTGGTATTATGATAATGGCTTATAATGATAATAATAATAATGATAATAATGATAATAATGATTATGATGATGATGATAATAATAATGATAATAATAATAATAATAATAACTTGATAAATAACTATATAATACCTACACCATATACCATACAATATAATACCATATATATATATATAGCACCTTTAAAAAACATAGTTACCAAAGTGCTTTGACAAATGAATCAAAACGCGATGATAGTCAAAAGCAGACTGAAATAAGGTACAGAGTTACGGAGGGAGGACAAACAATATAATACAATATAAATTAAAAAAAATAGAGGGAGCAGATGCTGTATAGACACACACAGACACGCACACACACACACCTACACATGCAAACACAGTAAAAAGTAAAAAAAGGGCGATATGGAGACAATAAAAAGATAAAAAAGATGACATCACATACAAGCAAGTCAGTAAAAATTTGTTTTAAGAAGTGATCTAAAAGAAATAACTGTTTGTGCCTCATCTCCTCGGGCAGGTCGTTCCAAAGTCGAGAGGTCCTGATGGAAAAGCGCGGTCACCTTTAGATTTAAGCCTCAACTTTGGAACAACCAGAAGGACCTGCCTGAGGATCTCAGGCTGCGTACTGGCTCATATGGGGTCAAAAACTCTGTAATGTAGCTCCAGCATGCTTTAAAAGTGATCAGTAAAATCTTAAAATCAATTCTAAAATTGACAGGGTGCCAAAGGAGGAAAGCGAGGATTGGGGTGATGTGATGTCTGTTAAAACCAGTAAGAGGCCGAGCCGCTGGATTCTAAACCAGTTGGAGGATGATAGAGACTCAGGGTTTTAGGACAGAGTTACAGATGTCCAGTTTTGAGAAGATGAATGCGTGGACAACTTTGATCAGATGGTATTGTGCCGCAGGCTCACTGGCATAACTCAGCAGGAGGTTCACTGGAGCTGAGCCATCATTAATGTTATCAGTTACTCATGTGTTTTCCTAGGCCCCCGGTAGGACCAGTCAATAGGTACCTTTACACGGAGCCTAATATCCCCATTATGATCGGTCAAAAAACCCAAACAGAAAAAAAGTGCTCCATATAAACACCTCAATCTGAAGAAATCAGTTGCAGAAGGACAGTTCAAACCTTTTCATAAACTGATCAAAGGAAAAACTGTACCTGTAATATAACCTGATTGCTCTTTGGCTGCATCCTCTCTGGGCATGTCCTCAAACACGTGCCAGAGAGATAAGATAGCCGCTGAGGAAGATGAATGCATGATGTATACATCACTTCAGCGGATGTCACACAGCTGCATGTAAACACCAGACTGTATTAAATCTCATCCCATGTAAACAGTCGACCTGAAATCTTCAATCAGGAAGAAAAGACATCTGCACATATCTGCAGCTGGAACTGAAAGGCCCAGTACAGAAAGTGTTTCCCAGGGGGGTTAGGGTGGGTGACCTGATACCTGAATGGTTAGGACACGTACCACATGCGTGCAAGTTCTCTGAGCAGAGAGCACCTAATTCAACTCCCAGACATGCACCAACATCTTTGGTGCACATCATTCCCCTTCTCTCTATCCCTGCATTTCCTGTCTGTCTACGCTGTCCTGTCAAATGAAGGCATAAAATGCTGTTGGTACAGTCTGTGTGTTTATTATTGTAACCATGACAATCGAGGTCTGGTATGCCTACCGCTGTAGGTTGTATCAGAGGGTTGAAAAAAAAAAGAAGACCTGTGTGGTTGCTCAGGTTGGAGGAGCTGTTGGGTGCTGAATATGTCCAAACCATAAAACATTTTTTTAAAGCATTTCAGCAGCTGCTTGCGGAGACTGTGACATTTCCTGTCAAAAATAAATCAGAAATTAAAGTATAAAGAGAAATCCAACATTCCAGTAACTTGTAAACTCTTTGTAGAGACATAGAGCTGCAGCAGCAGAGATGCAGCAGAGACACAGACGGTGTGAACACACACAGCAGACAGCAGCTGCCACACACACACACACACACACACACACACACACACACACACTAACACACACAGGCAGTGTGTTCTAGGTGTAATGCATCGCAGAGAGTTGACAGACCCAGAGGACAAGCAAACATGGCCCTCATGAAATAAAAAATAATGCTGTTGTGTAGCAGATAGCAACTGTATCACGACCTGGACCTTCCTGTAAGTTTCATATAAATAAAGTTGAATATCTATCTAAACCAATATCTAAACCAATGTAAAGTGATGTTTTACATCATCAGGAAATTTCCAACAGGTGACAACGTCTCTCATAAAGTTTAGATGCAGCATCCGGCCTCTCCTCACCCACCAGACTAGAACATCATATCAAACTTTTCAGATCGCAGCTAATGGTGTGAACAGGAAACCAGCTGTGCTGTCAGAGATGGTGAGCTGAGGGTGCCAACACACGGTAAGTCAAACAACGACAGAAAACCAGGAAGTCAGTCTTCTGTGAGGAACAGAGAAAGTGAAGCTGATCATCACATCTGGTCATGATGAGTGACAACTGCAGCAGGATAGACATATGGAGACAGTGGTGCAGACTCTGACAAAAATGTTCCTGAACAGTGAAATACCTGTAGCCATCAGCATGTGTGTGTTACATCTGCAGTTTGCGATGTACAGTCCTTTACACACTGTTCACACAGCGTGGACACCTTCATTAAGGGAACACAGTCAGTTCAGGCTAAGCACTGACGCTGCTCTTATTATCTAATTGGCACCAGCTGTTTCATTCATGCTTCACAGCTGTAACATCCAACCAAAGTCATCCTCCTCCTCCTCATCATGCCAACACACCACCTCCACCAGCTGCAGCTGTGGTGTGTCTCCACCACCATTATCAAGTTACAGTAAGTCCTTCCACAATTACAGTGTTGAATGACCAGAGGTGTTTTTGCAGAACATTATGATGTCACAGTGAAGTTGACCTTTGACCTTTTGGATATAAAATGCCATCATTTCATTTAATCCTTAATTACATCTAAGTTAAATTGTGTCATAAAGGCTCCTTTAAATAAAACGTATAATAATTTTTTTTATTATGCTAATTAGACATCATGTGTCCTTGAAAGCAGATTTGGAATGCTACATAATAAATGTGAGATGGTGGATATAAATATTTAATCTCCAGTACATTAACATATCAAATATGAATACCCTGCTGCCTAATCTTCAAACTTTCCCCCAGGAAATGGAAGTGTCTGCTGCTTTTAAAGAGTTAAAGAGGATCAGAGGAGCTGATTTACATTAATTCTGTTTACTGTATGTGGAGTCAGTCAGTCGTGTTGTAATGGAAACTTTACCAAACTAAAATCCATCATACAATCCTGTCAGAGCCCAGATGATGTCATTTCCTGTGGTGGCTGGTAATTAGATTACAGTGGAGAGGAGTCAGGGGCGAGAGACACCGGGACATAGAGGGGGAGAGGGATGAGATAAGAGACCACAGCAGACTGTCCTTACATTCATATCAACACACAGTTTTATTAGTAACATACCACCAAACACACACTGAAGCAAACAGAAGCCTGGACACTGAGAAGCTGCCAGAGAAACTCTGAATATTTAAACTCAGACAGAAACTCAGCCGAGGAGGAAGAGAAATCTAGCCAAACAGAAAATAATGTGTGAGAAAGCACCAGAGGCTGAGGTCAGCCCACCGGATCCAGTCCAAGTTCCCAAACTGGGATCCATGACGTGTCTCTACATGGTCACCAAAAAGAAAACATGATTTGATTTGACTCTAATCTAATACACTATAAAAAGACGCAGCATTTCTTAGCCATAATAAAAGAATCTGGTTCTGTTCTGTTTACATGAAGAGCTGCAGCTGCAGTGACTGGGCCTGGGAGGGTCAGACAAGATTTCCTTTATATTGCGGATGTCTGACTGGTTTCATAAAACAAATCAGTTCAGGAATTTAAAGTTTATGCAAATGCAGAGATTCAGAGTTTTAGAACCAGAGTAAAGTGATGGACCAATTTGTTCTGGAAATATTAAATAAAATCTACCAAAAAAGAACGTGCAAGACCTGGCTCTGCGTTACTCCTGCCAGAGACAGAAAG
Organism: Seriola lalandi dorsalis; assembly: GCF_002814215.2. Taxonomy (NCBI): domain Eukaryota; kingdom Metazoa; phylum Chordata; class Actinopteri; order Carangiformes; family Carangidae; genus Seriola; species Seriola lalandi. Next base: position 102,116 of record NW_019524952.1, on the reverse strand, counting down.
ATTAAAACACAACCCGAAGTCACATGCACAAGTCTCTACTCTTGTCTGAGGTGTAACAGCAGTTGTGTGGCTAAAGAGTAAAAAGTCAGACTTGGTGACCGAACGCAGACATACATGAAGCATGAAGAGGAAAACATCAGTTATGCAGAGCGATGATAAGGAGGCTGGAACCGCCTCACATTAACACATGAAAAAAACAGAGTTGTAAGTTTTTTTGTTTTTTTTATCATTGTCTGCATGAGCTTTTTTTTTTTTTTTTTAAATGTATTTATCAGTTTTACACATCAAACTTACAACAATATAAATGGTTAAGCATTCATGACAAAAGTTGTAAGCCCCCACCCCCTCCAGGCGGCATCCCCAGACACACATACAAAGATAAATACATAAATACATAACAGTAAATAAATGAAATAGATAGTAAGATTACAATGATAGTGAAATAAATAAAAGTAAAAAACCCAAACATATAAGTAAATAAATGAAACAGACAATCACATAAATGACGAAAACTGATCTGTTTAGATTACGCTACACATAATACCAGCACTCTAGACCCCTCAGGAGGAAAGGCAGGTAACAGCTCCAACAACCACAATCATAGTCACCTGAATATCCAAATCAACACTCAAGAAAGAATAAATAAAAATGACATGAGTCAAGTTAAGGTTAGGCTTCTCATATGGGTGATAAACATCAACCAGATTTTGTCATACTTATCTTCCAATCCACGTACTATATACCTAAGTTTTTCCAGATCAAATCCCAGCATCACTTCCCTGATCCCATGAATATAGGTGAGGTTCCTTCCTTTCCAATTAAGCAGTATCAGACGGCAGGCAAGCAGCGATGCATAGGCAATTGCATTTTTATGAAGGCGGGAAAGCTCTAATTCATTATAATTATTCCAAAGATTTTCTACCTAATTTCCTACCGGATATTGTCGAGAGTGATTGAAAGTCAGACGTCCAGAAAGTGATGGACATGACCAGAACATGTGTCCCAAGGAAACGGGGGAATAATGACATCTGGGGCAGGTTGGGGTATCATTAGAATATAATTTAGCTAATTTGTCATTGGAGTAATGTAATCGGTGGACTACCTTTAATTGGATTAATCCATATGTGATACAGAAAGAAGAAGTGTGTATATGCAAAATATTGCTTTCCAAGGTATCCTCTGGAATAGACTCTCCAATGTCTCCTTGCCAGGCTGCTTTATCTTTGTCTCATGTGTGAAGGCAACTATTCAGAATTAATGTATATATTTTTGATACTGTACCTTTTATTAAATGGACTGACATTAAGAACTGAGTAAGCCAAGGCTTTACAGGATGGACATGGATATCCTGGAAAATGTTTAGAGACAAAACTCAGAGCCTGAAGGTATCTAAAGTAGTGAGATTTTGGTAAATTGTGATCCTTACACAGAAATGCAAATGAAAAAAAGCTGTCATCAGTAAAAACATCAAACCATTTATATGCCAAACTGCAATTGCCAGATCTAGTTGAAACGGTGCAAAAAGATGATTAAACATTATTGAAGAGAATCCGCATATGTTTTTCAAATTAAAATGTTTTCTAAACTGGCCCCAGATCCTGAGTTTTGAACCACGAAGTTTGCATTTTGTTCATGTGCTCTAATATTTAATGGGAGAGGGGCAGTTAAAAATGAAATTGGAGAGACTGGGAACATGGATTCCAATTCCATACTGGCCCAGAGAGGGCCTTCTTTGTCTGAAAAGGTGGTAATCCAATGGAGATGAGGCGATCCAGCTGGGCAAAAAAAGATTTTGGGAGAAAAATGGGAATCATTTGAATCTTTTTTACTGAATTTATCCACCCCGCCAGGGAGATAGGGAGCCGATCGTTTTTAGTATGTTCTAAAATAGATCTGTAGTTGTATTTAAAATGGCCTCAACTGAACCTGCTATCTCAATTCCCAGATAAGTGCATTTTCATTCTCAATCTTAAAGGGAAGATGATCATAGCTGACCCGTCTCGCCAGGTCATTCACTGGAAATAATACAGATTTTGACGAATTAATTTTGTATCCTGAAACATTCCCAAATCTCTGCAGCAAGGAGAGAACACAGGGAATGCTTTCTATCGGGTCTGATATTTGCAAAAGTAAGTCCTTTGCGTAGAGAGATGTTTTATGATTTGTTTTGATCTGATGGTAATTGCCAACGGTTCAGATGCGATGTCAAACAAAAAGGGTGACAGACAGAAACCCTGCCTCGTACATTAATGACGCATAAAATATTCAGAGATAAAACCCTTTGTTCAAATAGGTGCTGAATATAAAACTTTAATCCAATTAAAAAACACAGGTCCTATTCCAAACCTTTCCAAAGTAGCAAAAAGATAGCTCCACTCGATCCTATCGAATGCCTTTTTGGTGTCAAGGCTTAGGATAGCTTCAGGTTGTACTGTTGAATGAGGGGACAGTAACACATTAAACAGCCTCCGTACATTAAAAAACGATTGTTGTCAAGGAATGAAGCCTGTTTGGTGTTCGATAATGATGATAGGAATAATGGCTTCTAATCGCTGCAAAGGGATTTTAGTTGATATTTTATAATTGCAACACAAAAGGCTGATTGGCCTGTAGGAACTACAATCTAATGGGTCCTTTTCTTTTTCAAGGATACTGAAATTATTGCTTGAGCGAGTGTTCGAAGCAATTTTCCAATGGCCAATGATTCATCATAAACAGATTTTAAGATTGGCACAAGTTTTGGAGAGAATTCCCTATAGAACTCGATGGGAAACCCATCTGGGCCCGGTGTCCTCCCTGTTCAAGATAGCCTAATAGCATTTGCTATTTCTTCAGATGATAATGGCTGTTCTAAGGAAAACTGAGTGTCAGGAGCAAGTCTTGGGATATCTAGAGAGTTGAGAAATGACTGAATTTCAGACAAATTAGAAAGCAAGTGGGGGTCTAGATGCCAGGTGCGCTGGGGCACTATATTATCTGGAAATATCATATCTATATGTACTGGGCTGTGGTCTGATAGCACTATGCTATGGTACTGACTATTGGGAATAAAGGGAAGTATTTGGTCATCTACAATGAAATAGTCGATCCTGGAGTAACTATCGTGGACGGGGGAAAAAAATTAAAATTGTTTTGCAGTAGGATTTTTTGTCCACCACGGATCTGACAGGCCATAAGAGCGAAGAAAGGAGTTAATAATGACTGCAGCTAACGACAGAGTACTATCTGGTCTCAGATGTGACCTGCCCAGATGAGCATGAAGAACACAGCTGAAGTCCCCACCCAACACCAGTTTATAGGAATTAAGGTCAGGGAGAGCTGAAAAGAAATTTATGAAGAATCGCGAATCAACCCGATTAGGTCCATAGATGCCAAAATTAAAGGTGTATTAAATAGTCTGCCAACTGCAACAACATATGTACCATTGACATCAGATAAAACTTCAGAGAGTTCAAAAGGAATCCCTTTCCTAATTAGAATTGCTGTTCCCCTGGCTTTGTAGTCAAGACATGAATGATATATTTGCCCAATCCACTTGCATCTTAATCTCTTTTGGGAGTTAATGTTTAGATGCTCATCCCTCTCCTAAGCATATAACACGTCAAGACCAACCTAAACTCTCACATGAACTGTGCATGGGCAGAACTAAATGGAGCAGAGCCCTTCTCCTAATGTTGTCATTACTGCATGTATATAAGCACTCATTTGGTCACAAGCTGAGACATCCCTTAACACTTACAGTCAGGAGATAAAAATAATCATGGGAATAAAAATTATAATAATGATAATAATAACAAATGAGCTGGCTGAGTGAAAACTTTAACAAAAATAGGTAGCCATTTGGTTTAAAATGTAGCATTGTAACCCTGGATGAAGTCAATTTCTCAACATAAAGAAAGAATCTTCCAAGTCAAGTTAAAGTGTTTGCGTAAAGTCTCTCCCTCTGTCCCTCGTGGGTGCAGATTGGACTCAGTATAGCTTTGTCTTGATTGGGTCCTCCAAAGATGTTGGCTCGCCAGCTGAGGTTGTAATTTTAAGTGTGGCTGGATATAAGAGACCGTATTTCATACCTGGACATTACACACATCACACCTCCACGCCAATTAGCCTGCAATTATCTCTCCGTTGTCGGGACTCCAAATCTTCAGTCTTATCTATCAGCTGTGTTACTTACAAGGACAGAGTGGTAACTTTAGCTTCAAGTTCCATGACCCGGCTAGTATAACAATTAGCTCACTCCTCAAGATCTTCAATGCATGTTGCAAACGTTGTGCTTTCCTTCTGCACATTTTCAGTTACTTTCATAAGTTCTGAGCACACGTTCAAGAGAAGCAAACACTGAAGAACCAAAACCTGCAGTTCCTCTAACGACCACTAGAGTCTGGCTCCAACAGTGAGTCAATCCCCATGGACTCCCATGTTAAAATGTCCAACTCTACAGCAGAAATAAACATGTTTACAGCCTGGTACAAAAACACTTTAGCTCTCTAGAGCTAATTTCTTGCTTCATGACGACTCTTTAAAAACTCACCTGTTTACATTTTATTAAGACTTAAAGTTATGGATAATTGAGGGCGTGGCCTCATTGAGTAACAGGTGGGTTAGCGTATGCTTGCCACAAACTGACATCAACCAAAGTCACATGCCTCTGACCATTTTTGGATTAGCTCCAAGTTAGGGGCGGATTCAGGCACTGCCAAGATGGCGAAGCTTGAGCAGCTCACTCTGAGCTTCCAAACCACTCTTCAGAAACCTGTGGGTGATGTCACAGAAGCTACGTCCATCTTTACAGTCTACGCATTGATTTGCTTTTCTTTTGATGATTTTCTGGATATTTGTACCAAATTTGATGCGATCTTAACTCACACAGTGAGGAAGCAAACCAGAAACAGAGAAAACCTTTTTACTCTAAGCTCAGTGAGAGGAATTTATATGAATAAATGGGATCTAATATCTAGTTCACATGATATATCCCCACTGCAAACGTGGTGGCCTCATTGGTGGACAATGAGGCCACATATTTACTGGCATCTTCTGGATGATGTTGCATTGTGGTCCATTAAAGACTCAGACTCCCGCTTTTGAGTCTCTCACAGACTTTACATTCAGATGTCAAGCACATAACCGCAGATACTCTATGTGGTCTGTGAGGGAGATGCTTTTTGAGACAGATGCTGTACCACTGCTGACCATCGGAACAAACTGCACTGTGTCTTCACTTATTACAGTTTTTCTGTATTGCTAAAACACTAAATCCCATTCTCTGAACCAAATCCTCAGTGGTCTGAACCCATTCATTGAATCAGTCACTCTTTTGGTAAACCATAAACAATTTTCACAAGTTGCAGATCTCATTTAACCTTTTTACAAAACTCTAAACACATTTTCACTCACTGAAACACACTGTGCATTGTGATGCAATCATGATGCATGATGGTAAACACACGTAGCAGAAGTTAGACTCAATTTCAGCACAGGTGTCATAGCTTACACACAACAACTCAAAACTGTTCACACTTGTTGCTAATGATGTGATGAAACAAATATAAAGTAATGAATGATAAGTGGTGTTTTCATTTTGATTGGCTTGTGTACACTCAAAACAGTGTTTGATTCTGAGCGCAGATGAAGCTGATTGTTTGATTCTGCAAGAGGAGTCAGAGGTTTGGTTAATGTAGTTTGACCATTTGTGTTTAGAGTTTTGAGAAAAGCATTGAAGGTTTCAAGAAATGAGTTTTAGCACTTGAGAAACTATTATTTCTGCTGGGAGTTTGATTTGCTCTGAATGCTATGAAGCAACTTTCTGCTTTCTGATTGGTCAGAAATGTGCTGTGAAAGATGAAAGATGCTCTGAATGGGGCTGCACGTGTGTGTGTGTGTGTGTGTGTGTGTGTGTGTGTGTGTGTTTGTGTGTGTGTGTATGTATAATGAGGCATATAATGAGAGGCCTTGGCCACATTCATCACCTTTTAAAGGCAACAGGAAACACACACACACAGTAAGACAATGATAGAGGGAGAGAGAGAGTAACGTGAAGAAACAGTGACAGAGAGATGAGTGAAGAATGATAGAGCTCAACAGGAAGATGAAAACAGGAGGAATGAGGAAGAGACAGAGGCAGGAGAGGAGAGGAGAGGAAAGGAGAGGAGGAACAGAAAAACAAGGGATCACATAAAAATTTAAATCGGGAGTCACATGATGCTTCTCAGCCAATCAGTGCAACTTGAGGGAGTGCGTGAGATACACACACACACGAGAGATGAGATGAGAGACAATAATCAGAGAAAAAAGTAGGAGGAGCGGGATAGAAAAGGGAAAGAAAGAGGGAAAGAAAGAGGAAAGAGGACACTTATTTTATTTGTCTAAAAGCACTTTTTCTAATTTTCAAAAAGCTCTGTTATGTTGTTATTATTTCTTATTTCCTTGAAATGAAAACAGAACATATAATTATTATTAGAGAAGTTATTATTTATACCCCCGCTATTTAATATAACAATAAAATCATAACCATTCTTTAGCTGCTGAGAATAGACATTATGCATATGAAGTGAAACACAATTGTAAATGTTTTTTAAATAAGTTGCTGCGTGATAAAGCAGCACCGAGCGTGAAACTCACTGGAATCCAGATTAGCTGTTGATTCAAGTCTAATTTATGTTGTTAATGTTATTAAATGTCTATATTTGGGCAAATATTAATGTAACTGTATTTTTTAAATTCTTAACTTCCCCGTTACTTTGTATGATCACAGACCGAATTTAACAGGCCTTCACCCACTGTATCTGGGTAAAAACATCATTCCTCTCTAAACATATTTGCTGTTGTAAATCAGTGGTATAAAAATGTACCTCTGAGTGGGCTGATCAGAGATATATCAAATGATCAACATTTGGTACTTTCACCATTGTTTTCACTGTTCATATGAACACTGAGACTCTGACTCTGTTACTGTGAGAGGAGATAGAGACATATTGGAGCAGTAAAACACCCTGCAGCTGTAGAAACTGAAGGCCAGTCTGAAGTCTTTCTCTTTGGTTTTCATCTCTCCAGCCTGTGCTCCTTTGTTCATTCTTGCTTCCTTCCTCCTGTTCCCCAAACACTCTCTGCAACCCAAAATTCACCTCCTCCATCTTCTCTTTCACATTCCCCTGTGTTCTTCTCATTTTCTCTTTGCTTGTCTTTCTTTCTCTCACTCCCTTTTCTCCCTGTTCCTTTCATTCCTCTCTTTCTTTTTATCTTTCCACATCTCCCTTCAGTCTCTCCTTCTTACCCCACTTGCTTTCTCTACTTTCCCCAGCTTCGTCCGTCCTCTCCCATTTTTCTATTTCTCCCCCCTTCTACCCCGCAGTTTCCTGTCCCACTTGGCTGCAGGTCAACAGCAGGATCCCCGCTGCACCAAATGTCTTTCATTTAAAACTGAGTTTTTTCTCTTAGAAAACTACAAAAAGTCCCTGAATCAAATTAAATTATTCCACTTATTCTTAATTTAGTTTTGCTTATTTCAGCAGTTTCCTAGAAACAACTGGAGAAAACAAGATTTAATTGATAAAAAAATGAACCAGGTGCAGTGATCTCAATTAACTGGCAGCAGAGCTTCACTTTTATGAAAAATTTTTCAGAAAAAATTGTTGAGAAATTTGTTTATGAGTCAATCAATGACAGAAAAGGAGCTGTTTTCACTCTCTCTCCTTCCTTCTTTTCCTCATTCTGTGAGTCTGCATTGTTATTATTATACACACAAACACACACACACATACACACACAGGCCTATTATGGTTGTTGGTTCAGATTCCCAGTGAGGGTGACATCATGTAGCCTCAATCAAAACCAGACTTCAGCAAAACCTCCAATGAGAACAGCAGGACAACACACACAGGCACAGACACACACACAAACACATGCACGCATACGCACAAATACACACACATCTATCATTTAACAAACCTCCTTTACATCAGGACAGAGGAATTCTGTGATTGTTGCGTTGACTCTTCGCTGTAAAAAATGACTGAAGTTAAAAATGTAAAGACTGAAATGACTGTTTTTGACTGTGTTGATGTTTTCCAGCAATGCAACACAGAGGTGAAACAGCGATGTCCAGTGATTTTGCAGCAACTCTAGTGACAGTTTAGAGTAACCCAATATTATAATTGGAAACATACAGTGGAGTCCAAAAAGTGTGAGACCATGGACTTTTGGATCCCTCTTCTGTTTGTGAAGTTTCCAGTTTGATTAACTGACATCATACAACTGTCAAAATAATACACTGTCAAACATGGATGGGATTTAATTTTTTTAAAACTCCATATAGTCTAAAGGTCTTTGTCCATGTGTTGTTTGATTATAAAGCAGGTCTAGGTTCTATATTAATACTGTGAAAGTATCAGAGCGCTCAGTCCACAGAGAAATGCACACAGCCTGTATTCAGAATCTGAGCCTTAAAACCAGCCGTCAGGACTTCTGGAACTTTGTGATGACACAACAAAGCAGTCACTGCTCTCAGCCATACCCCAAGCCCCGCCCAACTGAACCCACCATCCAAACCTTGCAGGATTTGGTTTCTCTGAGTGTTTACCTCAAATCTGCTATATTTTTATTGGATCACTCAGCCAATCAGAGGAGAGGCTCAGAGCCTCCTCTCTTCTGATTGGCTCACCGACATGGTTGTTACTAGCGCTCCAGAGAGAAGCCTGAGAGAGCAGATGTAAAACTACATCGAGATTGTTTTTGGTTCTTAAAACCACAAATATATCTTGTTATGGATCAACACTTCAGATAAAGCACAGGAGAAGGAGAAAATATAGAACTTTAGACCAAATCCATGTATCATTGTTATAAACCTGTTACAAAATTAACTTGGCTTCGACTGACTTTAAGCGACTAAAGTTATAAGTAACTCAAACAGATGATTGGATAGTTATCTGTCTGTCTTTTGCCTAAACTTTATGAGTCTGAAAATATGAAAATATATCTTTTCTTCAGCAAACTATTCAAAAATCATCAGGAGGCCAAGGTTGTTCCAAATGCTTCAAAATAAAATCAAACATTTTCAGAAATTTTCTCTTTTCTTGGTTGCAATTCAGTTATTTCTCTTTATGTGTCTTGTTTGTACCGGAAGATTTTCACCCTGCTGACAGGTTAATTTTCAAATGACTACTGTTAGGGAAACAGAAAATACTGAACTGTTAACAGTTTTTCTAAAGAAGAAGAATCTGCTGATGTTTCTCTAATAAACGACTTTAGTGAAGACTACGAGCAAACATGGGTCATGTGTGGTTTTGAAAGTGACCTCCAGATGAAAACAGAGGGATTAACCAATGAGAGAAGAAAGATGTAGTGGTGAGAGAGGAGGCTGGAGGTTCGTCCTCTGCTGAAGGTCAGAGAGAAAAAACTGACAGACAGCTGATAAACTTGATGACAGCCCTGCTCTCAGTGTGCGTGTGTGTGTGTGTGTGTGTGTGTGTGTGTGTGTGTGTGTCATGGCAGAGGATGAAAGCAGCAGTAAATTCTCTATTTTACTTCAAAAGGATGTTTCACACTCCAGTTGGGCAGATGGAGGTAACACACACACACAGCCTGGCTGAATCCTGGTGCACCTGGACCAATGATGGATGAATCACACACACAATCAAACAACCAAGTCAGCGAATTCTCTCAAAAAGTCTCAACTTTTTTTCATTCAAAACTCCCTTTAAAAAATTTTGTTTTTTACCTCAAAGAAGTTTGAACTTGTGCCCGACACATTCCTCAGGTATACTGATCCTGGTTTCCCATAATGCAACAGGAATAATAACATAGTCCCTGCAGAGATCACTGACATGTAGATGCAGTTCTTGTTGTAGCGGCAGGTTTGAGTACAGTGATCTTAACAGGTGCTGTTTCCAGACAGCCACCAATCTTAGCAGTTAATTTTTATTTTGTAAATAGGTCATTTTACTTTCCCTCTAACTATGTTGCCAATAACTTTTGTGGTTTGTTGACAATCTCATTTGTCTCTGTCAAGTCAGACACAAAAACGGCTGGGTCACATGTATTTGGATCAGCAGCTTGGAGGTGACTGCTGGTTAACATGTAGTCTTAATGGACCACGTTTCAGTCACTGTTTCTAACTTGTTCTGTTGTCGCGCAGAAACAGAAGAACATGTCAATGACAACAGTTTTATTGTGAATTCAGCTAAATAGTACATCAGTAACAAAGTGTAAACATATTATAAATGTTTTATAACTTGCTTGCAAATGCTCATTATGAAAAGTCAGTTTAAGAAAATACATTTTGATACTTGCAGAACGTTTACCACAGAGGTTGACAGACGTTACTTTCAAGTACAAATTAAACCTCAAATGAAGAACTGAGAGTTTCCTGAATTTCAGTCAGAATCATTTTTCTTAGACTTGCTAAATATTAACAGGTGACAATATAAACACCGTAAATAAAGAGAAAAGATAGGAAAGAAAAGAAAGTGGCATTTCTGCCAGGAGAGATGTAGATATCAGATGAGAAGAGGACAATGATGACAGACACTTTTACATCAGCAAATCAAATGTTAAATGTGATTTCTGAGTGAAAGGTGAGATGTTTTCATGGAAGAGGTTTCTAAAACCCAGAGTAAATGCAAAGCATGTCTCTCCATCAACAGAGAGTAGAGGTATGTGTGTGTGTTGTGTGTGTTGTGTGTGTTGTGTGTGTGTGTCAGTGTATATATATATATATGTGTGTGTGGAGGCCAGCAGCAGGTAAACTGGCCCGAAGGCATTCACACCTGGCCAGTAAATCTAGGCTACAGCCAGCTCTTCCTGCACACACACACACACACACACACACACACACACACACATACATACACACACATACAGCTGTACTGTGGCCTCTGCACCATGTTTCTGTTTGTTTCCTACGGTTACCACAGCTGCATCGTGATTGGCTGACGGGCTTTTAACGGGGAACCAAGACCTTAAAATACACAGACATGGCCACAGTATCAAGGACGACCAATCAAATACAATGTGGTAACAACTTGAACTGTACATGTTACCACAGAGCTGAGGTCTGCTGGTGTGCAGAGTTCAACAGATCACCTCCTTCACATAATCTCCAACCAAAGTCACAGGCCTTACTGTGGACACCAAGGACAGCTGAGGCCTCCAGTCACAGATAGTTTATCAGAGGCTGTGAGTGGTCACAAAGCCGGTTTCAGAAAGACAGACTTTGACTGTATCTTCAAAAGAACAAATAATTAGACTTCAGATAGACTGAGTCTGAATTCATCTGTTTCACACGGCAATTTATTTCTTAGTTCTTAAGCTGGACTGGGGTACAATGAAAATGAACAGAAAATTGTTTGTCTAGTGGAAGAATTCAACAGTTACAAGTATGTTTTACTTTGGAAATTCAGTGAAGAGTGAAACAATAAAATAAAAAATCTGATTTAGAAAAAAATGGCTGTGGTCTCTCAGCCTCTCGCCTATTTTTCACAAGTTTGTCCCAGCAGAAATAGACACCTGACAGAGATATTTTTATTGCCATTGATGTAAACACACCTGTCACCTGTCCAGCACAGTGCTATTACACCAGAAACACCGTGGCTACACTTTGCTCGAGCCAGCAACAGTTAGCTGCAGCCCTGAAATAAGTTTTAAAAACACACAATCACCAATCGAAGCATCTCACACAGAGGCTCAATTTGATGTAGGAATCTAGGAAATTATCAGGAGATGTAAAATAAAGTGGTTTCGTTTCATTGTCAAACATGAAGGTCTACATGCTGTTTTAAAGCTCGTAAAGATCTAAGGGAGTAACTGAATCCTTGTCAAAAATACTGCATCTAAAAATTGTGGGATGATTGAAAATGTTCAAAATCTCAAACAGAGCACTGAAAACATGATGTCCCGCAGCAGATCAGTGGTTCTGGGTCTTACCTCCACGATGTTCTTCAGATCTCTGACGTAGGCTTGTTCAGTCTCTACGATCTCCATCACCACTCTCTCCAGCCGTGAAAGCTGCCTGGGCCTAGCCACCGTCGCCACAGCCATCGCATTGGCTACATGTCCTTCAGCGGGGTGTCCTCCTCCTGTCACCCTGGCAACACAAACACCACCTCCTCCTCCCAGAGGAATCCCTCCTCCGCCATGTGGTGTGACGAGGGGAGTGAGGTCAAGGCTGATGTCTGAGCCATTCCTCTTTGGCGTGGAGGATGATGAGGATGACGAGGAGGCATTGTAGGTCGGCACTGCGCCATACGGCAGTGAAGAAGAGGAGGAGGAGGAAGAAGAGGAGTGGGAGGCATCCTGCAGGGAGACTGAGGAGGCAGAGGAGGAGAGAGAGAGGGAGGTGGGGCGTTCGCCATCCGAGCATACGGTGTTGACGGAGGTGCAGGAGGAGGACGAGGCTCCTCGTTCACCAGATGACATCATCCTACTTACAATCCCACTCAGAGATGAGACTGAGGAGGGACGCTTGGCGGCTGGAGAGAGACAGACACAAAGACAAATTAGTCCATCAGCTGATTTTATCCAGTGAAAACATCAAGAATGGATGGAGAGAAACCAGTTAATGTTGTTAAACTAATGAATCAGACAACATCAGCGCCATGGTCCAGTTTAATCTACTCAAACAGTGTGATCAGTACATATAGAGTTATCTGTTAAAAACGATCAAACCATTGTCCCAGTAAAGAAAAAAAACATCAAACTAGACAAACAATCCAGACAAAATGTGCATCATCACTTCAGCTATTTAGACCATTGACGAGGCAGAGGTGGACGACACCTGCAGTAACTGTTACAGGTTTTTGTTTGTATCCATGTGGCAATGTTCATGTTCATGAAGTACATTCCTGCTAATGTTGTGCTCATAGACTGTAAATAAAGATGGACGTAGCCTCGATGACGTCAACCACAGGTTTCTGAAGAGTGGTTTTGAATCTCAGAGTGAGCTGTTCCACCAATGACATCTTGGCAGTGTCTGACTAATCCAAAAATGGTCAAAGAGGCCGGGCGTGTGTGGAGTTGAGAATTCTGTGCATGGGGTTTTGTGGCAAGCATGCTCTCACCCTACTGTCACTCAAAGAGGCCACGCCCTCAATTATACATAATTTTAAGTCTTAATGAAATGTAAACAGGTGAGTTTTATAAACAGTTGTCATGAAGGAGGAAATTAGCTCTAAAGACCTAAAGTGTTTTTGTACCAGGCTGTAAACATGTTCATCTCTGCTGTAAAGTTGGACATTTTAACATGGGAGTCTATGGGGATTGACTCACTGTTGGAGCCAGATTCTAGTGGTCATTAGAGGAACTGCAGGTTTTAGCTCTTCTATGTTGGCTTCATTTTTGCCGCTTGGTTTTGTTCCACCCGAAATTAAGTCTTGTTCATTTTTGTGGAAATGTTTTGGGGTGCAAAGACAGTGATCACACACAAGTGTGTAAGAAGAGTTCTGCAAGATTAATTGCAACAAACCATCTGAAACGTCAAAATACAAAATGAAGAAGTAACTAAGGGCCAGAAGCCATCCACAAGCACACAAACATCTGTCTGTTACCTCCATGAAAATTAGACACTGCACATTATACAGATACAGCACATATTCACTAAAGTACATTCACCCATCTCTCCTCTTTCATTAAAACATTTTTACACATCTGATGATTTTCTTAACACCAACAATATTCTTGTTTTGGTCACAAACACATTGGCACACATTTGCTTTGGTATGAATCATCATATTAGACTAAACAGTTTATAATGTTTAGTTAAGATTCTGAAAAGTCTATCAACATGTGTGTGGTGTGGATCACAAACACACACACACACACACACACACACACACACACAGAAAAACATTTGTTTTAAGGTAAAACAGACTCAGCCTTATCCTTTTTTGTCGCGCAAAACTGACGTGAGTCACATTGTACGATGATGTGGAAACAACATGGAGCTTGTTAAACAGAGAGCTGTGAAACAAACTATGACAGGAAACTTTGAGTCTTTTCATCCAGGACCGTGAAGCCCTCGCTTCAATGCAGAAACATAAACTGTACACGAGAACAAAAAAAACAACTAATCATCAGCTTTTATCTTGGCTTACATGCTAACCGAGAGAGGAATAAATCAATTGATTGATAAATCAGTCCTAATCCAGCAGATTTTCCCTCTGAACATCTAATACAGTCTGATAGTCGTGTATCAAACTTTGTGTGCAAATATTTACAGATTAAAATGCAGTGTGTTTTTTGACTTACACAGCTAAACTGCTTCCCAAAACCTGCTGGTTGACAATACAAACTCTCTCTCTCTGTGTCAGTCTGTGCGTGTGTGTGTTTGTCCTGCCTCATATTGCAGACATTCCACTCTCCCAATGCAGCTGCCTACCTGCCAATCACACCGTCTCCCAGGTAACCCTGCTCAGCGGGCAGAAAGAAGTCAATCATTTTCTGAACATTAAATGGAGAAAGTACAAAACTGGAGTGTAAAGTTGTCATCTGTCAGAGTAAACAGGAAGTGTGTCTGCTGCAGCGCAGAGCATCAGATCACCACTGACTGACACAATGTTGATTCTTCCCTTTGCTTCTTCTGTTTTTGTGCAAATGATATGCAAAATGAAGAGAGTACATTTTCCATTTTCCACATGAGCTCTGATGAATTTTATTTGTTATGTTTTGTCTTTAAAACTCTGAAACACAACAGGCCAACAAGTTAAATCATTAATCATCACTTTGCTTTCTCTTCAGTGAGTTTTAGACAAAGCATAGCTGCAAGTATAGCAGCTCTCCCTCTTAAAGTTATAGTTCACCATTTACCCTAATTTTCTTTCTCTCGCGAGTGAGGTGAGAAGATCAAAATCAATCTCCTGTGTGTGTGTTTACAGTACACAGCTGGAGTTAGGATGTGGCTAGCCTAGCTTAGCATAAAGACTGGAAGCAGGGGGAAACAGCTAGCCTGGTTCTGTCCGTAGACCTACCAACACCTGTAAGAGCCCAAACGTATTCACAGTTACTTACTTCCTCCAGATGTTGAAAACATATAATTACATTGAGTTGAAGATTAACTGAGATCCAGTTTCTATCTACATTACATCTACACATGAAAAGATTTAAAAGCTTTTTCTCAGATGCAGACATGATCTTTACTCCTCCCAACTGTAACAGCATCTGAACTGACTTCTACAGGGTTACTCCAGATGTGATATGAACAGCTGCACTGACACTGACTTTAAAGTGACAGAGCAAAAGCAACAAACAATAATACAGACTAGAATTACCTCCTCGTGGTTGTCTGCCTCCTCCACTCAGACTAGTTTCATGTTACATCCCTGTTTATCCACTCATAGAATATGAACCATTTGTGTGAAATTCTGTGTAATAAATGCTATGTGAAGTCACTGACCTTGACCATTGACATTTGACCACCAAAATTCTTTGGTGGTCAAATGAATTCAGTTCTTCCTTGAGTCAAGTGAACTTTTTACCAAATTTGGTGGAGGTCACCGTGATCTTGACCTTTGACCACCAAAATCTAATCTGTTCATCTTTGAGTCCTAGTGAATGTTTGTGCCAAATATGAAGAAGTTCCATCATGGCATTACTGAGCTGTCTTGTCCACGAGAATGGGAGGGACAGACATGAGGGACTGGCACTATGTCTTGACAAATAACACCTGATCCATTTGTGTGGTAACTTTGGGTTGTGGACTCTTGACTAGAGGGATGGTACCAGACCAATCCACCTCACTGACTGCACTCAGGTCTTTAAAGACCACAAGGACAGTTTCAGTTCTCTCATTGTTCTCTAACAAAACACCTTGACACATATTTAACAATTTATCTTTTCCTTTCGTCATCACTTCATGACAGCCTGTAATCATTTCCAGTTTCCACCCAGACAACAACACACCTCTCCTTCTCCTGAGATGGAGAAGTATTTAAAGTTTAGTGTTTGAATTCCAGACGTCCTGGCAGGAGGAATTTCCTACATACACCTATAAGACCCTCCATCTTTACCATTTAAGTGACTTTTTAGTACTTGGACAGCTTTATAACAGAACTGCAGGTTCTTACAGGAACAGCTGGAACAGCTGCCAACAGTATTGTAAAGTAGTTAACCTCCTCATACATGTGGTATGTCCACATTGTGAACGCAGTGTGGACGTGTGGTTTCAAAAGTTGTTGTACTGAAGAGGTGATGTTTCATTTGGAAAACGACCAACATATTTTCTGAGAAGGTTTTTGGCTCTTTGTAAACTTCACTGAAAGATTAAACCCAACAATCCTCAACTGTTGAAACCTGTCGTCACATGTTCACATAAACATAAGTCATGATGCTCCATTCATCTATCAGATGAAACAGGAGCCGGCTCAAATTAAGTTAGCATATCTAAATAACACCTTGAAGAAACTTCTTCAAATTTGGCACAAACACTCACTTGCATCTCAAGGATGATTTGATTAGATTTTGGTGGTCAAAGGTCAAGGTCACGGTTACCTAACAACATGATTTTGGCCTTGTGAACGCAATATCTCAAGAACTCCTCAAGGGAATCCCTTCAGATTTGACACAAATGTTAACTTGGAGTCAAGGACAAAGTGATTCGATTTTTGTGATCAAAGGTCAAGGTCATGGTGACCTC
This sequence comes from Seriola lalandi dorsalis, assembly GCF_002814215.2. Taxonomy (NCBI): domain Eukaryota; kingdom Metazoa; phylum Chordata; class Actinopteri; order Carangiformes; family Carangidae; genus Seriola; species Seriola lalandi. The sequence continues at coordinate 85,498 of NW_019524952.1, read as the reverse complement.
ACAGAACACAGTTTTGGCCTTGGGAATGCTATATCTCCATAACACCTTGAAGGAATTTCTTTAAATTAAACATTCACTGGGACTCAAGGATGAACTGATTAGATTTTGGTGGTCAAAGGTTAAAGGTCAATGTCACAGTGACTTCACAATACCCTTTTTAGCCAGTACTCAAGACTTCACAGCAATTAAGACAGAATTTCACAAAAATGGTTTATATTTTATATGACTCTGGATGAACAGGGATGTAACCTGAAACTACTGAGTGGTGGAGTTGGACAACCACCAGGAGGTGATTCTAGTTTTATCAATTAGGACACTTTCATTCTTTTTTTGAATAAAACTCACAGATGAAACTTGACTGCAAATATGCAAGCATCCAAAAACAGGAAACATTTGACTTAATAACAATATAACATACATATTGGACAAATTATTGTACATTACTGTTTATTTATTATTAACTGTTTTATTATTATTATTATTATTATTATTATTATTATTATTATCAATGTAATAACCTGATCTTAATCAGTTATTTTGTATTTTGTCTCTCATTTAAAATATGTGAATTGTTGACAGGTGCATAATTTTAATTCAGTTGGGTTAAGTTGCATCTAAAAGTAATACTTTTAAAATTGGTTCAGTTCATTATCAAAAAGAAAAGCATAACGGTAATTGTCATTTTATTTTGAAGAATTAATGACCTGGATGTTTTTGTCTTCCGGTTGACCTCTGTTGGTGTTCACGTGGGGTTACGAAAAA
>NW_019524952.1:58799-84716 GCF_002814215.2 Seriola lalandi dorsalis | reverse complement strand
ATCAACAATGAGCTAATGGACACATGAATTTCCCCTAGGGGATAAATAAAGTATCCAGCTATCTATCTATGTATATCAAGATGTTAGTAACATCAGATGTACAGAACCAGGAAGTTTAACTCCAGCATAATGTCAACGCATCAATTACTGCTATCACAGCAGAGTTTTACAACACTGTTAACTCTATTTACCAAACTTACACTGTCAACTTTTGATGTAAATTTACAGTGAAATCTGAACTGTATTATTCTGTATTAATGTAAAGTGCCATAAAGTAAACTACCATACTGTAAACTGAGATGCAAAAAAATATGATTACAACACTTTCAGAGAATGCCAATATCGACAGGAATTTGCAGTAAACTTTACTGTAAACAACTGAGCATCTTGGGAAAGTGAAAGAAAAGTGTGGGATCGAAGATTTAAAAACTAACAGACATAACAACATCTTGCTAAAGGGTTAGGGCTGTTTTTGCAGTTTGCATTTAATTTATGTTGATTTCGACTTTGCAGCACATTTTCCAACCAGTTTCTGTCGCCACAACAGCACAGCCTCACTACGACCTGCTCAGCCTTCTGTCACAGATGTCCAGAGCTGCATTGATAAGGCTAACTCCATTGAGTAAGGTATGTCAACATCTTTATTCTGCCTCAAAGTGTCAAAATGTTAGCAAATGTCAAGGAAGTAAAAAATCATTTTGAGACTTTTTCCAGTTCCATTTTCCTGACGTTTAAAAGAGTGTTATAACAAAGTCGTGGGAACGCAACATGAATGCAGTTTTTTTTAGCTAGCTAAAATTAGCACATCACAGTATCATGTCTCAGTTTACATTAACATTAAAACAATGCTGTTGCTTTTGCTGAAAGATAATTTAACTACACTAATTTAGTGAGGTAGAATGTCTAATCTTGTATCTTACTTCAAATGTCCATATAGAATTTACAGTACAACCAAACTGTGAAGTTTTTATTTGTTTCAACGGCTCAAGTGATGCATAACACACACACACACACACACACACACACACACACACACACACACACACACACACACACTGAGCAGCAGCAGTTACAACCTTATTTAGCCATGGCATTCACACATGCTTCAGTTCTGAGTCGACATTTTTGCAAAAGGGTGAGTGAGTCGGGGTGTGTGTGAGTGAGTGTGTGTGTGGTGTGTGTGTGTGTGTGTGTGTGTGTGTGTGTGTGTGCGTGTGTGTGTGCGTGTATGTGTTTGCCTGGTTTCATTCATACTTCCTGTCTCTTTCTCTACAATGCACGACGCAGAAACACTGAACCTGAATGAGCTGAAACGACTGTATCAAGCCGTCATGTAACACAGGAAAACATAGTTGTGGACATTTTGAAATTAAAATATCAGTCACTTCCTCTAATGCTCCTGCACCTGTGACACTGTGGATACTTGGAAAGTGATCAAATCCTGATCAGTCATGATCAAAACATAACAAAAGAGCATTTAACTGTGTTTAACACTGTGTTTCTGTAGTCCACACATAAATTTCAAATCATGAAATAACAGACTGACTTCATAATGAGGTGCCTGTATGAAAGGGGCTCCACAGTTTCCTTATCCCTGCTGAGATCACTGCAATTTTCTCTTTCTTATATACACACACCTCCCACCCCCTTGCTCCATCTCTTTTCAGGTCTGGCTCTGATCCAAGACAAAATCCACCATGACTCAGTGTGTTATAAACGGCTCTGACATGGGTGAGTGCCGACTTCATCACATCATCATCATATCAGCTAAGAGAGAAATGGTGTGCTCACAACCGAGAGAGAGAGAGAGAGAGAGAGAGAGAGAGAGAGAGAGGAAAACACATAAAGAGGCAAAGAAAATCAGAGAAGAAAGTGAGAAATAAACTCTAAAGATTAATCAGTCAGATCAGAGTCAGATAGATCAGATATTAATGTGAGTACTCAGAAGGAAAATGAGCCTAATGCTAGTTAAAAAAGACAGAAAGAGCAAGCAACAACAAAGTTTGAAGATTTGTCCAAATACCACAGTTTTGTGTTAAAATCCATGACCTGAATTAATGCCACAGTCTGTATTGTACTGTTCACATCACTACTATGCAAAAAACACAAACACACACATGCTTCTGCACCGATGTTTGTTCCTGTGAATCTGCTGCAAAATGTTTCAAAATAATTGAATCTGAATTGACTGACTGACTGACTAACTGACTGACTGACTGACTGCTGATCACAGGAAGAGAATCCTTTTTGGCTCCGTAACCACTTCAAATGATTCATTTGCTTCATGTGAGAATTTCTTGAATCAACAGATTAAATCCAAAGCTGAGTCACTAATAAGCTCGTATGAGGAAGATTTCTGTTTTGAACATGGCAACAAATTAACTCTACATATTCATTGTAAAAATACATAATCAACAGATCAAATCAACAAGTCCTGCAACACACCGACCAACCAGACAATCTGAACCAAAACCAGCAGATCATAAAGCATAAACATATACACACATCAGAAATCTGAGAGTAGAGTTACTTACAGTTTGCTGGGTTTCTGTGAGAGTGTGTTTGTTCGTGTGTCTGTGTCAGTCAATCCACATGTCTGTCTGTGTGTTTAAACCAGTGATTATAACGACAACACTTCACTGTTAGACACTGACTGAAGTCTGTCAGCTACAGTCAGTCTGTAAACACTGTTTCTCTACTCGTTGGATTTCCTGTTATTGACTGTGTATGTGTGTGTGTGTGTGTGTGTGTGTGTGTGTGTGTGTGTGTGTGTGTCCCCAGCAAAGGTGAAACCTGTGTATTTGACTTGAAATACAGGATGTGGTTTGCCGAACATGTGTCTCTGTCTTTATTGTATACTCACTCACTCACTCACTCACTCACTCACTCACTCACTCACTCACTCACTCACACTCACTCACTCACTCACTCACTCTCTCACACACACACACACACACACACACACACACACACACACACACACAGAGTGAATGGATCGTTCACAGATGTCTTCAGTCCAGACTCAGATGTCTCATGTCCTCAAGTAAGTGGATTTATTATTTCTGTGGGAGGTGGGATGATTTTCATATCACCTTCAGTGGTCAGTGGTGGCTGTGGTCATCTGGAGCTGTTTCCAATGTCTAATTTTTCACATCCACCATAGTAAGTTAATCAGATCTGCTCTAGTAATGACATATAGGTTGATACTCCTATTATCTTTGCCCCATGTTTGTAACCTGTATATGTTTACATTTTGTCCCCATTGAAAGCATGCTGAATTTCCTATTATCAGCTACTGTTTGCAGTGTACCCATGGATGTACAGACACTGTCACTGGACTGAAGGAAACACCCTTTCTCTGTGTAATTCCTAAGGATTTCTGGAGGTGTATTCTGGAAGAATAATCAGAGATATTGATATGACATCAGTATGTGTTTCATGTCTTTCTGTTCACATTTGACTGAGTTGTGACTTTGACAAGGAGAACAGTACACAGTTTCTTTGCCTCCCCCTCAACTCTGCAGTGGCTCCCTGAGGAGGATCTTCAGTGAATATGTAACGTCCCACCTGCCCCTGTAATTTAAATCACATCCAAATGAAGGTAGATTTAGATTCCTACTAAGTTTTTCTGACCTGGTTACTTTGGTGACTTATCAGTGTTCACGCCTTTCATCACAAATAATGTGTCTCTTTCACTGACTGATACACTAAACTAAATGACGTGTTTTGTCTGTCTGTCCGCTCTCAAATCAAAGTCCAGCAACGCTTGATTACAGACAGCTGGTCGGAGCTTGTGTGTGAATGTGTGTTGCAAGCAGTGGTTACATGCAGTTATATACGTGAAACTGTGGCAGGGCAAATTAGATTTAATATTAATTTAATACTAAAAGTAAAAAGTTACTACATTAATGGGAAAACAAGTCAAATATTATCTTGACATTTGCAGAGGCACAAGCTATTGCCAATCGTTCTGATGATTGTCGATCACCAATATAGTCCATCCACACAACCCTATGCTATACCTGGTTAGTCTCGACAATTCAAATATCCCGTTCATTTTTCAGTAACCATGACTACATGATTATTATTAATTAATATCTAGCAGCATCATAAACCAGTCAAACCAGCGAGGCTGTGGTGACTCTCTACCTATGAGGAGGTCTAGAAGTCCTACCGTCTGTCCATTCCTTCATTATTCATATTCAGAACAGACAAGGATGGTCGGGCACTTCTGAGCTGATGCTGATTTGCTGAGAGAGATGTGAAATGTCCCACCTCACAGCTGAGAGGATGTAGGAGGAAATGTATGAGAAAAACAAGGAGCAGCTCTGTTTTGAATGAAGGTTTTTTAGGCATCTTAACACTTCAGGGTGTTTTCTTCTGTTTCAGATTAAAGAGTTAAAGCACATATCTACACAGTTTTCCTTTTAGAGAGCTTTAAAAAAAAAAGTGAAAAAACTAACTAAAAAGTCCATAGAGATATTAGGCCCAGAGGCCTGAAACTTCACAGGTATTTTTGACAAGATGTAGAAGGGATATGATGATGTTCATATAGTAATTCTTGTTTGACGTATATCCTAGTGGCAGTGGCAGGCTGTGCATTTCACACCTAGGCCTTCAGTGATGTCCTACTTAGTCCGACTTCAATAAATACCTCTCATAATACCATCATTTATGACACCACAGCTGGAGAAATAGTATACAGAAACACACTTCAGCACTACTGGGCATTGTATCCCCTCAATTGTGTACAAATCTGTCTATTTTCCGGCGCATTTAAAAATCAATAAACCCGCATCAGCAATTAAAACATATCTCTACATGTTACTGTCAAAACTTAAAAATAAAAGGGTATTTAAAATTATCTGTCCAAAAAGTTTTAATAAGTCCACAAAGAATAGGCAAGCTTTAACAAGATTGTACACTAAATTGCAAAATCGCAGTTTAATATCAGAAAGACACCAACAAAACGGTCACAGTTTGGCTGTTTTTCTTCACCATTTCATTGTGCAGCTCTGTTTCCCTACGCACCTGTTCGTTGAGCTGTGTATCCACTCGGGTGTCCCCAAAAGTTTTTAAAAGCACTGTAGCTTGCAAGTGTCCAGTCGTGCTTTGGTGTCTCGTTGCTGCCTTGGTTAAACAATATAAGTTCACAAATCCAGTGTAGCTCCACACAACAACTCGACCCTTTGCAAACAAAAGGCATTCCCAGCAAAACAATTTGCAGTGCCCATCGGAAGCCGTAAGCCAGGGGTACTGCTCATAGTTGCTTGATTGGAGGTGGCGGACAAACCCTTTCCCCGCCTGGGACAGGTTAGCTAGTTCAGGGGTCGGCCGACCTCGTCTCACGAGATCTAGCTTCTCTTGAAAGGTCCGTCTTGAAAATGGCCTTGCAAGTATATCTGCAACCAAATCGACGTTTTGCCCTCCTTCGGCCATTGTGGGTTAAAAAAGCAAGTAGATATACTAGATTTCTCTGCTAACGGTCCCTGGGTGTGGCTCCGATGCGGCTCGGTTGATCTGCATAGCCCTGCCGGCTCTCACAAGTGAGTATCCAATCACAGGACACGTACATGTCATGTTCAACGTGAGGCCAGCTAGAAGGCCTTACTGTCAACAACTCGTGATCTGATTGGCTATCGCAACTATCTATCAACTGTATGTGCCCGTTCACTTACAGTGCACAGACGCCCGCATTGTTGATTCTGAAGGCCTCGGGCAGATTTCATACAGCGTGGCAACACAAGCTAGCTGAATTCTGATTGGAGAAAAACTCTAACCTAAAAACAACAACACTGGAAGGAGCATAATATGACATGAAGAGAATATGAAGATTACTTTTATATATTTAGGGAAAGTAAATTAAAAATTGAATTAACTTTTATCATAATTATGATCATCATTTCTGGTTATGTTAGGCCAGCAGAGAAGGCCTTGCTGGCCCTGACAGCCCACCACTGCCTAGTGGTAGTTATGACAAATATGACAAAGAAATACAAAAAAGTACCATGTATGAGCTGATGTAGTTTAGGTTGGGGATTAGTCTCGTGCTAAATAAGAACATTAGCAGAAACTAAAAGATGTTATTTTTCAAATAATGTCTTACAAATGCATTTTAGCCTCACAGTTCTTCAGTTATAAGTTATTTTTATTTGAATATGTAGATGTTTGCAATTTACATTGAAAATGGATGTTAAGAGTCAGTTTGACATCAGTTTCATCCTCACAACATTAATGAACCCCGGAGCGCTCCATGAGGAGCTCTTTCATCTTTTCTTTGGTCTGTAAGCCTGGTTTTACCTCCACTGTCCTTGAACACGTGGGGAATCTTCAAACACGACACCACCCACTCATTTTCATATTCGAGTGTTGTAAAATCTGACAGGAACATGAACCTTTAACTCCACATCAGGGGGAAACACATGTCTCTGTCTCTGAGTTATGTAACAGTCAGTGGGTCTGTAACTCTGAGGTTGACATCCACCTTAAAACATGATCCACACAGAGAGACGGACCTCTGAGAGCTGAGGTCACATAGTGATCACTGATGCAAAAATAAAGGGCACTATGGTAGCTTTTAAAGGGTAAACCGGTAAATGAAGCCTCTGGTTGATCTCCATGTACCATGTAGACATGGAATCTGTAACAGAGAACCATTTTATACGGAGGATGCCTTTTATTTCATCTGATAATATCCAATTCTTTGAAAAAGACACAAAGCATTGAAGTCATTGTAAAGAGTCTATGCCTCTGATGACTTATTCTTATTATTTACTCAAGGTGAGATGAGAATTCATTTACTAACAATGTCATTATATAATAATGCTGCTTAAGTTTTTTTTTTTTTTTTTTGGTCTGTTCGTTCCTTAAACTAAGTTTCTACAACTGTATTTCATTATTTGATCTTTGTCAATTACCATTTTGTTCTATAAAGCCCCTACACTTAAACAGCCATTGTATAATATCAATTATAAAAAGTAGGAAGTTTAAATAGGTTTATGAATTAAGTTTAACTGATTAAACTAGAAATGCTGTTATTTTCTGATCATGGACTAATCAGTCAATTGATGAGTCATTTAGGCACCATTAAAGTCATTAAATGAAAGACTGAAGTCTCATTTCAGAATATCAAACCTATGTGAAACCATCCGTCTTTTTACAAGAAGTCAGGGAGCTATGGATGTCATTTTAAGGTGCAATTCCCCTTTAAATACATGCTGTGAAACTATAAGGTGGAGTAGATTCCAGTGTGTGTGTAATTACAGTAATAAGAGAGCAGCTCCTCGCTGTCATTATGTGTTCGCCTGTGATGTAACATGTTTCTTAGAACAAGAACAAATCACAGCTGGTTTGAGATGGACCACTGAAAATACTTCACTAACTTTTAACTCAATTTTTTTTTTTTTTTACAAATTAAACTTTGTGGTCTATTAAACAAGGTGTGATTGTGTGAAGCATGATCACATAATTGATCATGTTTTTATATTATATTATTATATTATATTTCCTGACATTTCATTTCTCATCCTAAAGGTTTCTTCATGTTCTAACTGACTGGTACAGATTTCAAGGCAATAATATCTGGAAATAGATTCACCACTATTTTAGGAAACAGTGCACTCCATATTTTTATAACATGAATTATGATGCAGAGCGTTTTTTTCTTCATCCACAAAAAGGGGTGAGTGTAAAAAGTAGAGAAACCGGCTTGCAGGCAGTTTATAAACCAGAACACAGCCAAGAGTTACCTAGAATTAGTACAGGCCACGTGGATCCACCATCCAACCTTGAATGTAATATTTTAACTTTTCCAATAAATAATTACATATTCAGATTATTAGTCAATTATTTAAACCATCAGTAAACATTCAACCTATACAAGACTCCTCATTAGACGTCATGATGTTGTTGGACAGGCGTTACTGAACACTGGCTGCATCAGCCCAGCTCCTGTTGTAGAGAGATAATCATGAAATATATTTAGGAGCAACATACAATTGTATCCTGAACATGCCCCTTTCACATGTTCAAAAAAACAGATCCTTCTAAAGATGAAGAAGAGGAGAGTGACGAAGAAAAAGGGAGACGAGGGCTGATGAGACCCTGGACCACATGTTTAAACAGGAGGGACGTAACTTTAAACCAGATGTTTAAATAGTGGGAATGTAACTTTAGGCTCAAAGTCAGCATTATAGCTCGACCCCCTGTGGGAGAAACTAAAACACTCACAAACTGTGTTTAAAAGATGAGACAGTTTTAAGTATGAAACCTGTGAGCAGTGAAACTTCAGACTACCTGCACACTTATGTAAGTGTTACCCTCAGCCTGCTAATGCTCTATATTAAACTTATGAACAAAACATACTAAAACAGATTCTCTCAGGTTTTTATCCACCATATTATCATTGTGTTATTATCCATCTATTTTCTGGTTTATGATCGATTTACTACCTACTTGATTATCATGTACTAATCTATTATCTAATCTATTAATATCAGCACCTGAGATGAGCATAGCTGATTCAAAAAATAGTTTCTTATTAGCCAGTGCAATAGTGTCCAGTAGAAATTAGTTTTGTATACAATTCATTTGTAGCAGCAAATGCAGTTTTAGATACAAAATAATAATACTAAATAATAATAATAATAATAAAATATTTTTTTATGAACATATCTCCTAAATGTTCACTGACAACATATTTCATTGGTTTTTCCTGCAATATCTTATCTTGCAGTACAGTATTGGTGCACAACATTGAAACCTTGAAAAAAAACCATTATAATTAATTCATTTTACATTCACAGTCAATGATTAGAGTTAGGAAGGATGGCTTTCTTAGTTAAATGTTGAAAGAGTAAAAAGCACCATCGAACCACATGCAGACTTAGGATGTGAACCCCGGTCTTTGCTGCTGTTGATGAACGTAGCTTCATTCATTAAAAAATATTGCTTGTGAACATGATGAATCCAGAGACAAAGACAGGAAGTGAGTGTTCTCACATCATCGTTTAAAGTAAAGAGGACTGATGTTACAGTTTATACACATGACCTCTGACCCCTTCACTGTACTAAATACTATTTAAAACTAGGAACAAAAACACACATATCATAGCTCATGTTTACATTCATTCCTACTATCATAAGTGAACTCCCTTAAGCATGCTGATATTACATCACTGTTCCATCTGCCTGTTCTGCGTTCAGTGTACTTCACATTCCTTGTAATCATTTTCCAACTGATCTAACAGCCTTGAGATCAATTTCCTTCCAGGAATTCACAGATTTCAGTTCATTTATCTGAAATTCAGCCTGTACTGAGGAATCTTACATAAAGTATAAGTGATTTATATTATCAACAAAGTCCTTGAGATTTAGGTCTGAGGACTAAAACATCATAAATAAAGTGATCAACAGTGAACAGTCAGAGTGTATAATCCAGCTCAAAGTGCTGGTTTGTTGACTGATACATATTATTGACTGTTATCAGAAACCTAGCAGCAGGGAGGCTTCACAAACCAGCCAAGATCACAACTGGAGCTAAAAATATTTTTCTGCCCCTCCCTTATTTCTTTTGCCCCTCCATGCCTTTGTCACTCAACCCCAATCCCCCTGGTGCCCTCCTCCCTTTCTCCGCCTCCTCTCTGCTTCTATTCTATCATTCATCTTGTTCCTCTGCAAGCTTATCAAGGGCGTTCTCTCTATTTTCTGCTTCGATCTTTTCTATGGTTATAATCAACAGATCTGTGTGTGTGTGTGTGTGTGTGTGTGTGTGTGCGCGTGCGTGTCACAGCAGAAACATTGTTTAGTGCTGCATTTAATCACTACCAACCACACAACTTCCTGCACACAGAGTATATCGGTGTGTGTGTGTGAATGCAACAATAAGTGGTGTGTGCACAGACTGTGTTTGTGTATAAATCTGTTGCCTGTTTTATAATTGCAGATTGTTTTAGACTGTGCAGAAATGTAACATGCTCTGGTATGTTCCTGTGTAGGTGTGTGTGTGTGTGTGTGTGTGTGTGTGTGTGTGTGTGTGTGTGTGTGTGTGTGTGTGTGTGTAGTGAATTCTAACTATGGAAGCCAATATAACAGCAAAGCAACTAAACAGCATGGTGGCTGTGTGTAATTACACATCATTACTGAGCCTCTCAACGTGCCTGTGTGTGTGTGTGTGTGTGTGTGTGTGTGTGTGTGTGTGTGTTATTGATATGTATAATAGCATTTCATACTGCTATGGCCTCTCTGCTGGTTTGGTGACAGGAAGTAACAGCTCAGAGAAAGTGGAGCTGAAATAAATCTGGATAAAATGCCTCTGAATGGGAACCAACTTCACAGGAAAAATCCTAACTACAACTAATGTTAAAGTTAATATACATTTTCATTTTAATAATGAGATTAGATGTTTTGCTATGTTCATAGCAGGATAAAATGCAGGTAATGATCCACAAGTTGAGAACCACCATGACCACAGAGCTTTTGTTTATAAATCATTGTGTCATCTATAGACAATTTGACCCTACTGGGGCTCTAAACCACTTGGGGACTTGGTATGCTACCATTTTGAATCAGGTGTTGTGACCTAGGGGTGGGCGATCAGATCATGTGACAATCTTTTTGGGTAGAATCGCAATATATGACCTGAATCACAATTGATCTGCACCCTGTTTCCACTGTGATTTTATTGTGAACGTCCTGACTGTGAGTTGTGATTTGTGTCTTTCCGCCACCTTGACGCTTATTTCGAATGTTGATTGCTCACTGCTGTTCTTTGCCAACAATGCTGTCTCACACTTCTGTGTTTTGAGATGAAACTTCTGTCACTGCTGACCACCAAGCCACGGCTCATCCTGATCCATGTGTCCTGCAGATGGACTGCAGCTGGTAATGGTGGTTCATGTTCTGCTCCTGTGGAGAACTGGTACAGGTGCTACCACGCCAAGCTTGTTGTGGCTGCAGAGCAGAAAAAGGATTGCTATTACCAGCTGCAGTTAGCAGGCTTGCTGTGTCAATGGTCTGGTTAGCAGCTATTGAACTTTTGAAATTAAATATCTAAATATAGCACCTCTAAATTACTTCTTAATGACGCAATCTGTACAATTCATCTGAAAAGTAGATCATACACCAAAGTGAAATTGTGTACAATATAAGATTGTCATTTAAGCCACCTTCAACGTGACCCCTTAAACCTGCTGAAGCCTCCCCTGATTCTAAAATTACTGTAACCCACATGGAATATAGGGCTACAAAACCCATATACAGTATGTGATTTAGATATGTAGTTACATGTTGTTCCTGCAAGGGGACACATATAGACTGTGCACCTGTAATGTTGAGGGGGCTATGTGAGCTCTTCCTGTTACCTCAGCGGCACTCCTAAAAAAAACAGCAGACGTGTGTAAACAAAAACTGAGCTTTTCCTGGTAGGAAACACAGCAAAATAGTCATAAAAGTCAGATTAATGTCCATGTTTCAATGCTTATAAGTTGCTCTTTTAATAGAAGTCCAACTGTGAGCGAGAGGGAGATAACGTCTGTCAAGTTATTAATGTTGAGAAACTCCGGTGAGTGACCACGTTGTCTGCTAGTCTGTTGTTGTTAGCCACTGTGAAAGGAGGCTGCATTAAACTTACTGTTGAGTCAAGATACTTTTCATAAAAACCAACTGGTGATTGTGAAAATGTGGTCTAATGTTTATTACATGCTTTTGCAACTGTATCATTGTATTTATAGTCTGAAAAGATCGCTAGCTGCTAATCACTAACCCCTAACGGCTAAGCTAATCGCCAGCTCTGGCTAACGTAGCGACCAGTACCGTGTCAAAACTTTAAAGGACCATTGCACCGTTTTTTTAACATTAAAATCATTAAGTTTTAATGTAGTTATGCACTTCAGTGTTTTGTAATGCCATTAGATGCTAATTTAACAGATTTTGGTTAATAAATGTACATGTTTAGCAAATCATAAAGGATCATTTAGTTCATTTTCATGATTAAGTTAACATTATAGTAAAATAGTGCATAAAAATTTAACAATACAGCAAATAATTATTTTAAATGTTAAAATACTAATTGTTTTGACATAAGAAATTCAAAATAAGCAATCTGTTACTGTAAGAATACAAATGTTGATGTGACAGGGAAAATTCGTTCTAAATAAATTATTGTTAAAGTTAAAAAGACATCTGTTTTAAAGAAATTCATGGTAAATTGTTCATGTTAAAAATACCAGTTGTTGTAAAAATATGGTCATTAGTACAAGTATATCCTTAATTGTTGGTTATACGATGTACGATATTCGAGAGAGAGAAAAGAATTTAATGAGATCTCATCCTAGACACATGAAGAGAACCAAATAACTTATTGTCCTGCACTATCCGTGTAGGCTGTTTTTTGTGACCAGATAGAATTTAAAGAATCAAAGATGGTGAGCCCAGCTCGTGACCCTGTGAACGGTTGGAGAAACGGTGTTGGCCAACCTTAGGCACTGCCCTCGGAGGACGTCTGATTTGATTTGATACATTCTTTCATCTGATTACAGATAAGACCACACACACTAATTATCCTACCCTGGTAGTAATAGTAGTGACACTATTCGACACTTGGAACAGATACAACAAGAAACAACTTTGAACTCATAAGGAGTACCTGTGGATTAAAGGAACAATCAGTGAACTAAAGTGAACTAAAGTGGACTATTTCTTTTGATTTGTGTATTGTGTATAAGTTGTAAGGCAATAAATTGTCAGTGTTCAACCATACATTAATTCACTCCATGAATTATTCAAGACAACCACTCATCGGACCTACTTAGATGTTAGTATCTTATTACTACTTTTTGGTTAGCACTAAAGATACTACAGTCCTTCAGTGCAATTAATGGGCTAATACATGGGGCAAACCCTGAATTCTCTTGACCTGCATCAGCCTTTATTTTTATTTATGTTTAACCTGTTTATGAATTGCAATTTGGAACTTGAAATAGAGAAAACTACATTAAAAATTTACATTTCTGTTCTTTCCATATGTTTCATATGGTCCCTCTGCAGCTGTCTAACCAATCAAAGCTAGTTTTGGAGGACATTAGTGTCCACTAATTCCAGACACCATTGAGACTTCAAATATAGAAATCCAAGGAGAACTGAAGAACATTATATACATGAAACTGAAGATGAGATGACATAATGTTAGTTATCAATGGCTTGAATGTCAACTATTTCCTTATTTTGATGGTAGAATGAAATGCCGGTGATGTTCCATCAGTGGAATAAAACCATGACTACAGAGCTTTTGTCTGTAAATGAATGTTGCATCTGTAAAGAGCTTGACCCTGGAGGGACTGAAATCCACAACCTCTGAATCACTTGTGCTGTTACTGTCTAGAAGTCCAACACGCTATCCATTACGCCACAGAGCCATGTTTTACCCATGTTTCTTGCTTCAGTTCGACTTGGTTTGCTATGATATATATAACTGATGCAAGACGTGCACTGACAGACTGATAGGACTGAAACCTACAACCTATGTGCCACTTTTCTTGTGTTCTTGTGAGCTAAAAGTTCTGCTCAATGGAAAATTTCAATTTCTTTTTGAGACTCTAGTTTTCTGTAATTTTGATGATTCTATTTCTTACAATTCCATTCATTAAATTTGTACTCATAAATCCATTCCCATTTACAGAACTTCATACAGAAGTATTAATTTATAGCAGAAAATAAACAGTACGTTATACTTGGCTCTCACAGTCCCTCATGTTTCTGGGTTCATCTTGCGACACCACATTGGAAAAGTGCTGAAATGCCACATCATTGATGGTTAAGGCATTAATGAGGTTTCATGAACCCACAACCTGCAGAAGTTTGACAAAATTCTGAAAGTAGGTGCATTTCTGCACGTCAGACAATGACAGGCGACTGTGGACTCAAACCCACAATCTTTTCTCTCACACTTGAATAGAAGTCCAACTTAGAAGTCCATTGCACCACAGAACCTCATGGATTCTGTCTGTCATGGGGCAAACCACTCTTCTTGACCCTGTTACCTGACCCACATTAGTCTTTACCTTTGACAAAAAAGATTCACAATTTGTTGACAATCATCTTTATACAGAATTATTCACTTACAGTGTTATGATGACACTAACTCTCCACCAACTCCTGAGGGACATATCTGGATCTCTAGCTGCTAAATGCTCCACTATGTGACTGTTTGCTGAGCAGGTAGTGGACAACAGATCTATCAGAGCTTGTTTGATGAAAACTGCTAACTTACCCCCTTCTCTTTTACCTGTGGTACTAGGCGATCGCTGGCTGCCACGCCGTGACCCCTCAGGCATGGTGTGATGATGTCACAGGAAGTAGAAACCTGGAGAAACCAGGGTGAGAAATGTTAGCTTCCACTTCAATGCTGACTCTGTCTCATTCTGGTACACAACATCCCAGTGCAGCTTTTCTCTCTGTCCTCTTCCTCTTTGTTCTTCTCTTTTACAAAAAATGTCAAAACATAAAATCACATCAGTAGCACAGAGAGACACAGCAACACACACACACAGAGGCAGGAGGTGAAATACTTTATACATGTCTTTGTCTAACAGAGGAGAGGGGGTAAGGGGAGGCAGTCACTAAAGAATTCTTTCCTTTCTTGTGTATAAAGAGTCAGGATGTATGTAATGTTTGGCTGGAAGACAAGAATGAGGTCTGTTCTCTTAAAGGGCTCATATTGTAGAAAGTTACATCTCCTTGTTTTTTTATTATTAAAAAGCAGATCTAGGTTCTATATTAATACTGTGAAAGTATCAAAGCGTTCAGGCCATAGAGAAATGTAAACAGCCTGTATATGAAAACTGAATCTTAAAACGAGCCATGAACTCCCACTGATTGGTGATTTTCAGTTGAAAAAGCATCGAGATTAAAACTGAGTGTAAATTCTCAGATGTCTACATTTAAAAATCTTGCTTAACAGCATCAATGACTGTATTTGTATATATGTAGTACATTAATATACAGTGACTGAAATGCTCTTAAAACAGTTTCAGACTGCAATATATGTTCCATACCTCACTTTTAGACTACATTTAGTCCAGATTTTAAATGTTAAAGTGTTCTTAGCTGCATTACTGTCATCCTCACTCAGAAGTATCATCATCTACAGCATGATATGACAGCTATGGTAGGACTGTTCATCAGTGAGACCAATCAGCACATGATAAATGATTCTTCATTGATCAGAGTCTGTGTCTAAGTTTCACACAGCTTTTCTTTTTTACAGTGACGAATGTAAAGTAAATGTTTCAGTGCAGAGGAACTGATTGACAATCTGACAAGTGTCTTAATGTCCACAGAGTCTGAGTGTTATAAAGATGGACTGTGCAGATTTAACCTGATTTTAGGATGAAGTCTCCATATGTAATATCTGAATGCCAGAGATCTGTCTATGTCCTCACACTGACTGTTCGATCATAAAAGAGGTCTTGGGTTACAAACAAATGTCCAATCGGGATTCAATCTTCTTCCAACGGAGGGGCAGAGACAGACAGAAACTCAGGGGCGTTTAAGAAAACTTGCCAGCGAGCAGGTTAGTTTCACATAGTCAGTTACCCTGGCAAAGATAAAGTGATCTCAGTTTCTGGAGCAGAACCCAGAGTTTCCCTCATTTCATTGTTAAGAAACTCAGAGTTTTCACTAAACCTTTCTGGGATAGAAACCAGTGGAATGTTTCTGGTTAATGACACAAACACACATCTATCATAATTATCTTTTATGGATGCTGTTCATCTCTCCTCAGTAAACACAATTAATGGTTTGATATTTTGTTTTTATACTTTTTCTGACCTTTTTGATTCCTCGCCCAGACAAAAACTTAATATTACAAAAAACTAGAACTAACACTGAAAAAAATGAAAACTAAACTAAAACTAAACATTTTCAAAAAAGTAAATATGAAAAATACAAAACTATTATAAACTTGGTGTGGGCTTGTTCTAATACATCTGTGTATGTGTGTGTGTGTGTGTGTGTGTGTGTGTGTGTGTGTGTGTGTGTGTGTGTGTCCAGTGCAGGGTAACATCCTCATACAAAGTAAATGATACATTAGAACAGGTTGACCCTATTAGTCATTAGGGTTAGCCATTGTGCATAAACCAGTGTTTCTGCAGCTGTATGCTAAAAGATTGAGAGAAATGGGTGAGATGGGGGGTGAGGGGTAAGTGCTTGGGTTGGTGGGCGGGTGGGTGGAGGTGAAGTGGGATTGACTGGTGTCAGTAATACAAGCCAGATGCAGAGCAGGTCTCCAGGTTACAGGTTTAAATCCCTGTGCTGTGTATGGAAACACCTGCATACTCTGCTTCTGCTGAGGGGTTTCCACATTCAAAGACAGAGAAAACGATTTAAGAACTGGATTTTTAAAAAGTATAGTTTCATATACAGCAGACTGACATGAGGACTCATGTTTGAAAAGTCGAGTGGAATTAATTTGCTAAGATGTGGCTTAATGTGGTTGGTGTTTGCCAAGGTTCAGACAATGTGCCACAAACGACTCTGGTGAGACTCAAACCCACAACCTTTGAATGTGCTGTCCATTGCACCACAGAGCCTCACATATGTCTTTGAACATGGGGCAAACGTGAAACCTCTTCTTGATCCTGTTACCTGACCTGCATAAGTCTTTATCTTTATTTATGTTTATCCTATTGATGCAATTTGCATTCTCTTCTATTTGTTAGGTTGATAAAATCTCTCTGGAGCTGTGTAACCAATCAAAACTAGATTTGCAGGACAATAGTGAAGAAGTAGAACATGACATGCATCTTATTTTCTTATCAAGGTTCAATGCAGGTAATGTTCAACCAGTTAAGACACATTTAGCTTTTGTGTGTGATGTGTCACATGTAAGGAATTCGACTCTGGTTGGACACGAACCCACAACCTTTGAATTTCTTGACCTTTTCCTGTCTAGAAGTCCAATGCGCTATCAATTGCATCACAGAACCATGTTTCTCTCATATTTCTTACTTTACTTGGACTTGGTATGCTACCTTTTTGCAAAAAGTGATGCAGGATGTGTACATCCATCTAGCTTTTTGATATCACAGTGAAGAAGTGATTTAAAGATTGTGGCTTTGAGTCAAGCTTTAGGAGGACATGAGGAAAAGAAAACACTATTAAAGCAAAAGATCTATTGTGTAATTAAATGCTAATTAAATGCTAACAGCAAATCACTGATTATGCTGAAATGTTTCCTTTCAAAATAAGCAGCACAAACTGAGAATGGAAAGCATCAGAGATCCGTGAGAACTACTTAAGATGCTGTATCTAACAGCTGTCAGGTAAAAAAGAGAACGAGCGTAATGAACGTAAACACAGTCTGCTGTGTCCAGACACCTACAGTTGACGTTACACTCACTGCCTCCCCTGGTATTTATTGTCTTTGGGTTTGAACACAAGAGTAAAACAGAGAAAATAGCAGCCTGTAGATCTGCAGAGCACAAGCAGTCCTAAAATATGAGAACCAGAATACACAACCTGGGAACGACTCTATACTATCTGTGTGTGTGTGTGTTTATGTGTTTACAGTCTCCCTGCTCCTATCGGGGGTTCATGTTTATATGAGATTACTGAGAGAGAGAGAGAAAGGCCTCAGCCCTAAGCATAAGCCAGAGTCGAGCTTCAAACATTAGTGAGTATAAAGACTGTCAGCATCACCTAATCCACTACAATGTAACAGAGCCTGTGTCCCAGTTTCACCCAGTTTCTCTGATTACATTAGCTAACCATTTAAAAGGAACAGTCTCAAATTTTCTTCTTTTCTGTGTTGTTACTAAAATTTCGTGTGTCTGTTGAGCTTTGTGAGGCATGCAGTGCATAGTAGATTATTTATTTATTTAAACTTGAATAAGATAATAGTACCATATATTCAAACTGATGCACATCACAAAAAGGGTACATGTGTTTCAGACAACATGCACTGGACTTTTAGACAGGCAGGATGTAATTTTAAGGGTTGACTCCCAACAGTGTCAAACTAAATACATCAGTTAGCATAAAAGCTTAGTGTTGACCTATGATAGTACTGTGCACTCACCACCTACTCAACATGTCTGTCAGAATTACCTCAGCCTCTACAGCAGTGGTCGGCAGCTGGCGGTCTGTGGGCCAAAACTGTCCCGCCACATTACTTTGAGAATCAGATTGTTTTTTAAATCTTACAATGTTGGATTGACAGTCCCACATTTAATTATTATTTGATTTTCATTTAGAGAATCTCCCCACACTTGAAGAATGATTATTATACTTTTGTCCATGTTGACAGTGAATAACAGACACAGTCACATCAGGCTGCAGCTGCTCTGTAGTCAGCACACAGCACCTTAAAATTAAAATAAATCTCCATCATGGCAATAATAGTAAGCCACAGAATAATTTCATCTTTAGCGAATTTATCTACAAAATAAAAGTGCAGTGCTTTATTTCATGCTATTGTGAGCTTTCATTCTGAAAAGTTCTGACAGCAAGTTCCAAAGTTTTTGAAAACCTCAGACATACGATGTGTGACATACAAAAAATAACACCAGGTCAGTCGAATGTATAATATCTGATTGTGGGCCACACATGTGAACACTAACAAATTAAGATCCTGTTGAATTTTTTTTTTTTAATTTTCAATTTCTTCAGTTAGTCTTTGATTATGTTCTGGCCACTTATGGAGTAGGAAAAAATTGGACCAAGGCCAAACTTACTTGCCGACTCCTTATCTACAGAGTGCAACCAAGACTGGTCCACACATATTCATTAAAACAGGGGTTGTAATCCTTTAGTTTTAAAAAAAATCTCTGTCCACATAAAAATACAAAACAGACTGTTGATAGAATCAGAAGCCTGAATTACCTAAATGACCTCCTCATGGTTGTCTGCCTCCTCCACTCAGACTAGTTTCAGGTTACATCCCTGTTTATCCAGAGTCATATAAAATATGAAACATTTGTGTGAAATTTTCTCATAACTGCGGTCACTTTGACTTTGACCTTTGACCTTCAGCCACTAAAATCTGAAGTCCAATTAATTGTTTGTGCCAAACGTTCCGTGAAGGCATTACTGAGATATCGTGTTCTCTGGTAGCCTGAGACATAAAAAGGTATCACTGGTTCCACTGAACAAACAGCAATAACGTTATATACCAAAAAACTGAGTTTTTAACAGTCTTCACCCTGGACTCGCAAAGCTCAGTGACCAACAATACATTTTACATGTGGACAAAAGGCCAAAATACTGTTTTAACAAAAAAAAACCTGTGTGCATTTGGATGGGGCCAGATCCTGAGTCTGTTTCACACAGTTTCTCTGATTTCAGTCAGACCAGAAAAGTGAAAAAGCTCAACACTAAGAATGTGATTCTCTGGCATGAGAGCTCAGTGCTGACAGCAGACACTCATCTCAGACTGTACGAGATCAGTTTTAAGGATGAATGTCTAGTGAGTTTCTGATGTGTCAGAAACATGTTTGGCCACAGAGCTGAGGAGGAGAGCGTGAACCTGGAGGGCAGAGATGATCTGCCCTCCACTGATCTGATTCTGATTCTGAAGATAATTATTTGGCGTACTTTGGCGTACTTGTTTCCAGAAAAGACGTTTTTACATGAGTCGCACACCAAAACATGAACACAATTCAAACCATGAAGTCCAAGAAAAATGTTGAATCACACACACACACACTCACACACACACACATACAGCTACTGCTCGCTGTTTCTGTCTGAGACAAGACAATGTCAGGAGGCCCAACTGACCCAAAGAGGGACACACACACACACACAAACACACACACCTGTGTTGTAGCATGGTGGTGGCAGAAAAAAAAGTTAGATGTAGATGGAAAAGTAGGCACATGAGCATACACACATACTGAGTCAAAACCATTCATTAATACAGTCACAGAGCTGGTTACACACCACGTGAAACCACAACTAACACACACACACACACACACACACACACACACACACAAACACACTCACAGTCACACTCAGTGGTCCAGGCTAAACAAACACACTGACAGTGAGTGTACATTTCCAGTAGTGCTGTTAAGAGAAGAGACACACAGGCGCCTTCAGTCTTCTGTGTGTGTGTGTGTGTGTGTGTGTGTGTGTGTGTGTGTGTGTGTTTTCAGTGAACTTCCTGTCGTTTGTTATTATCATTATGGATGATATTTGTTTGTGATCAATGAAACTGTTTATTACCTGCTGAGCCTGGAGAGTCTCAGCTCTCATTTCATCTATGCTACAGAGCTAAATGTTAAACAACATGGTTACAATTTTAACTGAAGTTTGCAACTATTAAGTGATGTTAAAATAACACGACTTGGGCGCCTCAGTGGTTCACCTGGTAGAGCGCGTACCACAAAAGCTTAGTCCTAACCGTAGTGGCCCGGGTTCGAAGCTGACCCTTTGCTGCACATCATCCCCCTCTCTCTCTCCCTGACTTTCCTATCCCTCTCTCATTGACACTATTGGATTGATCCTAAAGTCTTCACATTTTCTCTCTTCTCTTTTTCTTTTCTCTATTCTTCTTATGTTCTTCTTTTCTTTATTGTCTTCTTCTCTTCTCTTCTTTTGTCCTATTCCTCTCTTCTTCTGTTCTTCTCTTTTTCTGTTCTTTTCTCTTTTCATGTTCTTCTCTACTTCTGTTCTTTTCTACCATTCTCTTCTTCTCTTCTCCTCTTTTGTCGGTCAGCGTTACTGTATCTCTCTGTGGCAGAGGGAGGGCAGGGCCTTATAGACATTAGATCCAGGATGGCAGCTTTCAGACTGCAGGCGGCTCAGAGGTTGGTGTACGACTGTGGTCTCTGCTGGTCGTCTCCCGCCCAACTCATCCTCAGAAAGGCCGGTAACTTGGCCTAGATAGACAACTGTTCTTGCTGGACTCACAGTGTGACCTGTCAGAACTTACGCCATTCTACAGGTCAGCGATGGATGTATGGAGGACACTTCACATCACCCGACCTCCTGACCACAGGTCTGAATGTGGCTGTTTGAGGAGCCGCTGTTCAACAACAGCTTCCTGTCCAATGGCATGCCCTCCTCAGGCACTTTGAAGACTCATTTTGTTGAGGCTGGGGTCGTCAAGCTGGGTCTTTTAATGAGGATGTCTTTAGACACACTGACTGAGGTGACCAACATCAGGTCGTCCAGAGTGCTTCAGAGATTTTTGTTCGGGTCCAGGTGCTGGCTGAACAGTGGAGTGACGGCCACGAGTTTGTGTTCCCCTCCCTCATCATCAGTCCTGCTGTGGGAGAGTGGAGAGAGAACAGTGGCCTGCTTCTCTCCCTCCATCTTTTGGATAATTCGTCTCCTGTGGGAAGAATCAGCTGTATCACAGCTGTGTAAAGGTCCTGAACCTCGGCTCTCTAGCAGGACTCAGGGAGTCAAAATGGACTGAGGTGTTTGATGCAGACTCTTCCCTTAAAGGCTGCTGGCAGCTCCTGTATAAGCCTCCTGTTGAAAAACGGATGGCTAACCTCAAGTGGAGGATCATACTCAGAGCTATGGCTACAAACGGATACAGAACTCAACTGGATCCCAGCACTGGGGAGGGCTGTCCGTTTTGTAGACAGACAGAAACTTTAGAACACCTGGTGGTTTCCTGTCCTCGTTTGTCTGATTTATTGAGGCTGGGTGAAGGCTTTATGAGAGTTTTTTTCCTTTTCTTTTTTATTTTTGGCCCAAGGTACACTGTTAAAAAGAGAAAGACACTGGTTCTTATCAATTTCTTGTTAGCAAATGCTAAGATAGCAATTTGGAAAAGGTTCTGGTCTCAGCTAGGCTCAGAATAGAGCACTCTATTTATAGACTGACCTGCAACCTGGATGTTTTCAGGGATGTGTGGGGGATCAGACAGGTCCTGCGTTCCACTGGAGACGATGGGACACTGCAGCTCAGCTTTTAGTTTTTTAAGTTGTAGGTAGGAGTGTCTTGTTGCTGTTACTGTTGTTTTTCTTTTTGATTGTGGGTTTTAACTGTTCACTGGTAATTTAATAGAAGTTTTGAAGTGGATCATTTAAGTTTATTTGCATAATGAGTCCTTCTCTTATCTTCCCTCTTCTTCTTTTCTTCTCTTTAATCCTTATCTTCTCTCCTTCTCTTCTTCTCTCTTTCTCTTCCCTCTTCTTCTCTTTTCCTCTCTCTGATCATTATTTCTCCCCCACACACTGAGCTTTTCAGAAACCTGTCTCTGTTGTGCAGTTGTTTCAGTGTGGACAGATTATCTTCATGATAACTCTGGTGTAGACACACATAGTTTCATACACACTGTGAACAGCAGTTTGAAATGAGTCCACTGAGTGTGGATGCACACTCACATCTAATATTTACATTTAAACACCAACATCCTTCCTCTGTCTCTCAGACCAATGATGGGTTATTTATGTGTGTGTGTGTGTGTGTGTGTGTGTGTGTGTGTGTGTGTGTGTGTGTGTGTGTGTGTGATTTCATTAACACATTCATTATCCCACTATGTAGGCCAGTGCACTGTGTGTGGTCTAACTCTTTGTGTTCAGACCCAACACTGTATCTCTCTCTCTGACACACAAACATACAAAAGCTCCACACTGTTGTCCTACTGTGTCCATTGTGCTCATATGCTCATAGCGTCGACCCGCTCCTTACACACACACACACACACACACGGTTTACGTTACAGGATCAGATCAAAACCTGTCAACAGCCAAACTACTGACCAATCAGTTACCTGGAAAAACCATTCCTACGGGAGCCTGACATGGACAAAAGAGTTTATAATAAAGTGATGAATAATAACGAACAGTAGATATTTATATGTATCAGTGGAATTGTTTTCCTGTTTGAGTCTTTCCATGTGTCCACTCTCTTCTAAAATTAAACTTATTAGTTGTATAGACACATAATCTGACAGTAGACTCAATAGTTTTTGGCAGTTTTTTCAGTTTTTTGATTTGTTTTATTTGTTTTTAACATTTCACAAGCTATTTGTTCCAGAAAAATGAAGGTTTAAATAAGTAAAAACTGACTGATTTCTTGCTGATATCATGAGAATTCAATTTAGGTTGTCGAGTTGTATTGATTTCCACTGTTATATGATTTACTTGTTTTATCATGATTAAGTTTTCTGACAGAACAAATCAAATCTTTGTTTTGTGTTTGTTAAAATACAGACTAATAAATCAGATTCAATTTACACTTGTTCTGGCTCAGGATGAAAAGTTCTGATCTCAGTACATTACATGCAATCGTGGTTTAAGCAACAGAGAAAGAATGATGTAAAAATAGTGTTGTGAAACTTCTCCAAAGGAAAACATGAAATCTGAGTCAGAGCAGTCAGAGAGACTCTGACCTCTGACCTCAGTCTGTTAGCACACAGCTAAATCTCGATGGCTATTTTATTTTCACTAGTTTGTTCTGAACTTCATTTAGTTTGTGCAGTGGAGCCAGGACAAGAACAGGTTTTAGAAGGACTATTTTTCTTAACTATGAGCGTGGTAATACCTTAGCCTGGGAAAAAGGAGACATCACGGTACTACTTTACAACCCTAACCCTAACCCTCCCGCAGCTTTGAGTACACACCGTCTGACGGTGATTAAAACTGTGAAGTGAAAACATGTCAGATTGTTTCACAAAGTTATTTTAGCTTTTTACAGCTGTGCTTATGTCTTTGTGAGGCTGAGGACTTTGAGGTAAATGCTAATTCAAAAATTTTTTATGTTTGTGTCTTCGCATGCTAACGTTTGCTAACTAACAGCACACAGAAAGTACAGCTGAGGCTGATGTGAATGTCATTAGTTCTGCAGGTATTTAGCCATAAACCAAAGTATTGGACAAATTCAAATGTGACCTGATGATGGCGCCAGAGGAAAAGTTCATCCTGAGGGGCACATGAATCTCTGAACTAAATATCATGACAATATGTCCAGTATTGGTTGAGACACTGTCAAAGCCTGGCTAAAAATATGAGCTTTACAACAAAACATGAACATTTTGTACCTCATCAGAGATTAAATGTGTTCTATTATTCTGTCATGTTCTATTTTCTTCTCCTGCTCTTTGTTCTGTATTGTATTGTTGGATGCAGAGTTGTCTCAGTGGACAGTTGAACCATCGAGGTGAAGCTGTAAAACTGTCATCAGCTGCTGCACTGAAAACACTGTAAAACTGCACACGCTCAGTGTGTGTGTGTGTGTGTGTGTTTGGAAATTCTCAGTATGTCTTTATTCCTGTGTGTGTGTGTGTGTGTGTGTGTGTGTGTGTGTGTGTGTGTGTGTGTGTGTGTGTGTGTTTCTCAAATTAGTGGAAAGATGTAAAATTACAGAGATAACTTTTTATGGGAAGTCTGGAATGATAGCGAGAGAGAGAAGAGTGATTCATAAGGGAAATACACAGACAGACATCGGAGGTGTCAAACACAAACACACACACACACACACACCCACATTCCTGAACCTCAACTTCCAGACCAACCTCACACACCTGGTTTAAACCACAAACACAATGAACAGATTACACTATTGTCCCTGATGTTTTCAGATCAGAACAATAAAGCTGGAGAATGAATCATGGTTAGAACCAAATCCATTGTTGACTGAAACCATTTAAGTAAAAAAATAGTTTACTTTGAATGCACCTTTCTTGTGAAAAGCCACTTGTAAGACAGTTGTTATCCCACAGACTATAGTGGATTGTCTCAGGTGTGAGCCTGCAGTTTGCAGGTCCTCTGCTGTTAGTCATCTGTGGGACTCACAACTACAGCCTTTGAATCATTCTCCTCTGTTTAATGACAAGTCCAACGCACTGTACCATTGTACCGCACTGCCTCACACCAGAGCAATCAGACAAGACTGAATGAAAACAAGAACCACTGTGCCCTGGTTTCCCTCCAGTCAAGGCCCTGGCTATGAACTTTGATCTTGTTCAAGTCCAGCCGATGACCTTTACTGCATCTCTCTCCTCTCAGCTGTCGTTTGTCAAATAAATGTTTTGACTGATCTCACCTTGGTTTTGTCGAAGAAACTTGGGAAGAATTCTCACCATCACTTTACATATTAGTGACACAATTGTACTTGATGAAAGCTGCTGTTAATCTCTTCTCTTCACCTATAATTATTATCTTCAACTCTGGTGGGACTCGAAGACACAACCTTTGAATCACTTCCTCAGTGTTAAGTCCAATGCACTATCCATGGTGCCACGGAGTCATATGATAACCCAGGAGACATTAAAAATTATAAATAATAAAATCTGAATCAGAAAAACTTTATTGATCCTTGCAGAGAAACTGCTTTTTTACAGCTGCTAAACATGCAGTTATGAGAGAGGAAGTAAATTAATAAAAGAGGAAAAACTACTTTTAATAATAATAATAATAATAACTAGAAAATTCCAGGGAAATTTTGAGTGCCACGGGGGCTACTGCCGGGATGAGTACATGATTTATTTCCAGTGTTCAAAAGTCACCCTGATCATATTCTGGTTTTGAGAAATGTCTTGATATATAAAAGACTCTGATATATGTCACATCCCTCCATCATGTATTATGTGGGAAATATCTCATATTCTGTGTTGTTTTTTTTAATAAAACAAGAGGCAACATGTCTTCAAACTGGCATTTAAAGGGTTAAAATCCTGAAAACTAATAAACATTTGGTAGGTTTGAGCAGAACTGAAGTGGTTTAAAAGATGTATGCAAAAAAAAAAGCAGAAAAAAATATTGATATATGATGATTTTATAGCATTTTCTTTGTGTGTCCTTTTTTGGACGCGAGGAACCCCAGAGGGTACAAAATGTGTTACCAGTGTATAATAGACTTGTAACAGTAACTGACATTAGATTTTAAAAATATGTCAAAAAAGACACTTTCTTGCAGAAATCCATACCTTCAGCTGTAACACAGCCAAAATGATCAGCA
>NW_019524952.1:57652-58779 GCF_002814215.2 Seriola lalandi dorsalis | reverse complement strand
TGAGCTGAGCTGAAAATGAAGTGAGCAGGTTGATTCTATTTGTATGTGACACAGTAGAACAGTCGACACATTGCTCACAGGCCACACTGAAGACAGTTTAATTGGGAGATTCTCATGGGAATGATCTCTGTAGAGAAGAGTCACCACACACCTCAGTGGGGTTGTTTCTTATCATCTGTCTAATGTGTAATATCTATAAAGGTATAACTGACAGTGACAACAACAGCAATGATAATGATATAACTAGAAAATTCCAGGGAAATTTTGAGTGCCACGGGGGCTACTGCCGGGATGAGTACATGATTTATTTCCAGTGTTCAAAACTCACCCTGATCATATTCTGGTTTTGAGAAATGTCTTGATATAAAAGACTCTGATATAAAACAATGTCACATCCCTCCATCATGTATTATGTGGGAAATATCTCATATTCTGTGTTGTTTTATTTAATAAAACAAGAGGCAACATGTCTACAAACTGGCATTTAAAGGGTTAAAATCCTGAAAACTAATAAACATTTGGTAGGTTTGAGCAGAACTGAAGTGGTTTAAGAGATGTATGCAAAAAAAAGCAGAAAAAAATATTGATATATGATGATTTTATAGCATTTTCTTTGTGTGTCCTTCTTTGGACACGAGGAACCCCAGAGGGTACAAAATGTGTTACCAGTGTATAATAGACCTGTAACAGTAACTGACATTAGATTTTAAAAATATGTCAAAAAAGACACTTTCTTGCAGAAATCCATACCTTCAGCTGTAACACAGCCAAAATGATCAGCAAATCAAAAAAGAAAAGTGAAGAAAATGTCCAGAAAGGACAGAGGGACCCCTGAGGGTTAATAAATCCCATGAACCGCTATTTAAATTACCACTATTATGTTTTTTTCGGTGCTAAATTTAACATTACTGGGGAGGAGAGCAACGCGACTAGAAGTGACAGCGAGAGAGGGATAGTAGCTTCTCCTCTCCTCTGTCTCAGCGGAGACCGTCACAACTTCATTCATTCTTTTAACAAAACAAAAAAAAAAAGCAACGAAGGAAGCAGTAAATGGACTTACATATTTAAGACCTAACTAAATGTAATTTAAGACCTAACATGCGGCTAATGTAAAGCTAGCGGAGCTT
>NW_019524952.1:44375-57617 GCF_002814215.2 Seriola lalandi dorsalis | reverse complement strand
AAAAAAAAAGACGATTACATCAGGTGTCAATGAGAGTGAGACAGGTATTGCTGCCGGACTCGGCACCCCCGTTTAAATTTTGTGAAGATCCTGCCTGTCAAAGTTACATTTTATGAATCCCAACAACTATGTCTACATTTTCAGATATAATTATTTGTCTCCTTTTTACGGTTTGGCTGCGAGCTCGAGTTAAAAATAAAAATAAAGGTTATTTTTTACTGCTTCACGCACTCTAGCCAACTGACGCTTTCACTCTAACTTTGAAGAAAAAGTGATTTGCACTCCTCCTTTGAGTGCTCACAGTTTGAAAAGTTTACATGTTATGTAAAAATAGTTCCTGTCTTTTTGAGAGTTTTCCTCTGTTTAATAGTTTGACTCACATTTCTACGTGCAGGTATGAGAGAGCTGGGTGACTCAGAAAAAAGGTGCAATTTTGTAGAAAAAAGGTCGGTCTCTAAAGAAAATTCCAATGCATTCCTAATACATTATTTATTCCCAGTTTTTGGGAATAATTTTGGGAAAAATTGGAATTTTAACACCAAAAGTCATAGCACCTCTTTCGGTATCAAGACGCACGTTTTGATGTATATATTTCCGGGTTTTCTCAAAGCTGCGGGACGAGTTACGCGCCAAAATTTGGCGGAAGAATAATAAACCCGGAAGAGAATATGCTCCGAGGCACTCCTCTCAGCTATTCTAGCTGTAGAGGAGTGCCTCGGAGCTGAGCACCCGTGGCACTAATAAATACAGGGTAAGTGAAAAGAAAAATGTACAAATGCAAATGTGCAAAAAGTAAGTTGTCTCCCCTCAGTTCAGCTTTTTCATTTGATAGGCATCCAGTTTGTGGGTTTGTGTGTGTGTGTGTCATGAACATATATATTGACTGCATGTATCCATGCATCTATGTGTTGTGTATGTTGTTAATGTTGTTTATCGGGCTGCTCTGAGGTTGGAATCACTGCGGTATACATCTGTCGCCTGAGCCACGCACACACACACACACACACACACATACACACACACACACACATACACACACACACACACACAGCCTCTGTCTAACCACAGACTCTGCTAAATTGTTGGACTAATTATTATAAACGACAAACACTGGTCACTGAGGAAACAATCCTCCCACATCCCATAATTATCCTGCGTGGGCTCGATATTAAATACTTGAGATGGTTGGGGTGCATTTGATTTCTGTTTGCCTGTGAAATCAATGGCTCCTTGTGTTTGTAGGAAGGCGTTAACTGAGAACAGAGTGACACATACTGCTGTTAAAACCCCAAAATAAAGTTCACGTTTTTCAGAATCTGCTGCAACACATTCAGCTAAAGTCCTCAGGCTTCAGCTGAATGTGTTGTACAGTTTGACTCTCACTGAGGGCTTCAACCCTCAACCTTTGAATTTCTTCTCACGTATGTCACACAGTGACAGTCATTAAGCATGATACTGTAAAATGGAATTAAAGCAGCTGCTGGTGACTATATCTAATTCAAAAGTATCACATCTGAATCACTTCTTTAGTGTTTAACTAGATGTCTGTGAAACACCATTTGAAAAATAACGTCCAGACGACATTAGTACATGTTAAAAGGTGATGTTTTACATCTTAAGACTCATTTGAACAGTTGATTGAGCTCATGACCCAAAATATTAGGCTATTGCAGTTAACATTGTCATGATGATGCCCTGTTTATCCCATTCAATTTCAATATCATATCAAGCAGATACATTATCTTGTTGTCGTTGTGTGTTTTTTGAGAATGATGGCAGTATGGTGGAGCAGTGGCCTCACAGCGAGAATGACCTGGATTCGAGCCCGGGGCCGGGGCCTGGGCCTGGGCCTTTCTGTGTGGAGTTTGGATGTTCTCCGTGTGCTTGCTTGGGTTCCATCCCTATAAGGTTAAGCTGTATAGCTAATGGATAGATTTTTCAATTATCTCCCCCAACAGTGTTATAATGTAGTTATTATAAAAGAAATTTGAGCGAGTGAGTAAATTGAATGTGTGTGAATCAGTGAGGGAGAAGTTGTCTCCTCCAGCTGGAGGCACAGCACAGTGTCAGGGGCTAAACGTTAGCTAACTACTGCAAAAGTGTCTGAATATGGATCAGTGGCTTCTCAAACAAAGTCTGCCAGCTCCAGGTGCAGACCAAGAAAAGATATGTGAAGGTGGAGCAACTGAGACTAATGTTACACCGTCAAGTTCAATTGAAAAACATTAGGTGGCGAAGGCTCGGACAGATTCGGCCTCCAACAAGCGTTGGAGATATCAGACGTCCGGTAGCTGTCACTGCAGTTTTTTCAAGAATGGGAGGGGGTCCCGAACCCCAACATAAATTTTTGGGGAGTCACTGCTCGAAATGGCTTAGCACCACTGCACTAGACCACTATGGGTCACTAACACTAACATTCAGTGAATGTATGATGCTGTGTGTGATCTTTGACACTGATGATGCTGTGATGTTCTGGTGTGTACTAAGCAGTGGAACACAATATTTAAACACTGGCCACTGCGCCAAAGAGACACATCTAGCTAAAACTACTAGACAGCGTCATCTACATGTTCAAGCTGTCCCCTGGAGTTTGCAGAAAGGAGAAAAGAAGGAGACAGACAGAACAAAAGAAACAAGGGAAGAGAGAAGACAAGAGGAGAAGTGAAAGGAGAGAGTGGGTAGAGAAAAAGAAGAGAGGACACAAGGCACAAAAAGGACAAGAAGTGTGTTTTAAAGTTAAAGGAGCACTTGTTTGGAGTGATGGAGGGAGAGCGAACAGGAGGTGTGAAAGAGGAGGAGGGATGAAAGAGAGGAGGAAGAGGAAGAAGAGGAATCGGCTTCAGTGTCTCAAAGTCAACAAGTCCATGTTGAAAATCCTGCTTCATGTTTATTATTCTGACAAATTTTCTCTGAGTTCTCCACCCCTCATCCCTCCTTCTTCTCTTCTCAGTCCAGTTTCAAGCTTCAGCTCAGCGTTTTGAGTTTCTCATTAATCTTTGTTTCAAAGTAAAGTTTTCAGCTCACACTCAGCTGTGAGTCCAGCTTTGATTGGTTCTTTATTGCACAGCTCTGCTTCTTATTGGTCTCCATAATCCAAATATATTTTTTAAAAGAATCATCTTATTTTGAAAATTACTTTCAATAGTAATGCATGAAGATAAAACACCTTGTTAAAGCCAGTGTGCCACAGAGCCTCTGTGAACATTAAAAGATCATGCTGGATTCTCATCTAAATGGTTTCAGTCATTCAAGACTAAAGACTATATAAAAATGTAAAAATGTGACTAAACATGCCATAAAAGAATAAATACATTTCTCAGAAATCACCTGGCAGCCAATCAGACTTCCTTGGAGGAAGATGAATAAAATAGCAATAAAATAGAAACGTCAAGGAAGGTTACAAAGGTAACTACAGTTCTATGAATCCTGGATGACCAGAGCGTTCAGTCCCTCCTGAGAAGATTCCTGAGGAACAGACCCTCTGATGACACCAGGAGACACACCCTCCCTCAGGTTTTCCAGGGTCACCTGTTGGTGTCAAATACTCAACTGGCTCGAGACTTAAGACCCAGAGTTTAAAGCACTGGACGAAAGTGACAAACAAAGTAGCTGAGTCCTCCAGATTTGGTCAAAAGCTGGTCACGTCGCTATGATGTTAAAGTAGGCGGAGCCAGAAAAATCTAAATAAATTAACAAATTTGTTCCTTTAAAAAACAAACGAAGTACAAAGCTTGTTGTGTAGCTAACATGACCTTGAGTCAATACACACACACACACTGAATTAATAAAGAGTTGACTTAACCTAGTTCTGTTGAGTCCTTTTTAAACTTTGATGTGTGTTTGCTCTCAAAAAAGGAATGTTATTAGTAATCAATATCAATATCAATGCTCAGAAGGATTTAGCTGTCATCCCCCTGCCACAACACACACACACACACACACACACACACACACACACACACACACACACACAAACATTTATAATTCCATTACTGTTTTTCTTAGTCAGTAATCGAAGGGCCTTATTGGCTGATGCCCAGAGATGCTATCCCCAGCGAGCCCTCAGCCTTCAGGCATGCACCCACATACACACACACACACACACACACACACACACACACACACACACACACAAACACACACACACACACACACACATGATCATCAGATGGTGTGTGTGATTAGTGACTGAATCTCTGGATTTCAGCAGATTTTCACTCATCCTGTTTTGTCTCACCTGTCAAAAAATTAGATTTCCTCTCAGATTTTTCAGAATAAAAGTTTTAAATTAAAGGACAAGACTTATTATTTTATTTTTTCAAACTGTCACTAAATCCCATATGCAGACTCAAACAAAAACTGTGTTAGTGTTAAGTCCATCTCTCAACACATCATTTTCCCTTTTTTAAAAAGTATCATTAATTTCCTCAAACATCTGCACACTGCAGTTTTTACAGGAGGAAACAGAGCATTTGTTGGGGATTATTTTCAGTGGCGGATTAATCCACATTTAGTTCTCTAGTGAGTATTTGTGGCAGCTGGACGGTCAGCAGTCCTCTGTCCCTCTTTCTGACATTCCACATTTCTTTTGTTGGAAGTTTGTTTTTAGAAGACATGTTTGAAAGATGAGACACAAGGAAAATGACACAGACAGAGCAAACAGGACAAGAGGATCAGATTCATGTTGTCTCCCTTTAAGACATTAGTGTCAGCTCTCTGTTTGACCTGACACTTTAAACTAGATAAAATGTCATAGCATATGTTTGATCCAACTCACAATGAAACTAATGGCTTTCTGGGCAGCCCAGCTTATTCTGAAAACAAGACTATATGACATGCTAGGGTAAGATAAAGTGATGCTACTGAAAAACCAAGAAACAGGCTGTTTTAGGTGGTTCAGAGGGTTAAACTACATAATGAAAGATGTTGTCCTCTTCCACGGTTTGAACCAGATGACTGAACAACCTCAGTCCAGATGACATCAGTTTAGCTCAGTGCAGTGTGTTAAACTGGTTTGACTAGCTAATGCCCCCTACAGGCTGCAATGTCCATCACTGTTCCAAAAGTGACTTCACAGAACAAGCCATGATTTAACTGTTTGTTTGAGTCTTAGAAAAACTTAGTAAGATCAGAAAGGTTCATCCTCTGGGAAGCAGGAGTGACATCAGTTAATACAAACAGTGCATTCAGTTTTGACATTTCTTGAGTTCAAGTGGACATTTTGTTGTGTAAAGTAAGTTAACAAATGAGCAGAATCACCTGGAGAGCTTGATGATCTGACTGTAAGGTGTTTGTTCCTCTGTGGTCGAAACAGAGTGACTTTTCATCACCCAGGATCACATAATTATGATTTAACTGTGATGGAGATGATGGGAACAGTAACATAGACAGAGAGAGGACCCCACTAAAACGCAGGCTCAAACATGCACATGCACACATTCATTTACACATAATATTCCAAATAAAGGTCTGTGATCATTCAGAGAGCAGGTTGAAGATGTTGGCTTTTATTTTGAAATGTGTCGAGTCTCTTTTCTTGTGTAGATGATTATTGCTGATTGGTGCTTTCCTGATTATGTCTGTCTTTTATTCAGTTTTTTTTTATTTCATCTGTATTTATATTAAACAGATTCATGTTTATATATTTTCGTCTTCATTTGAAGGGAGTACTACTCTTGACCTTTACCACATCTGTTTCAACTCTGATTTCTGTTCTCATGTTGTTTATACAGATGTGAAATAAAAAAAAAGAGCGGAGAGAAATGCAGAAGTGGATTAGTGACAAATGAAAGTGTGTGTGTGTGTGTGTGTGTGTGTGTGTGTCGTGCGTGTGCGTGCGTGCGTGCGCGCGCGTGTGTGTGTGTGTGTGTACCTCGGAGCCAGTCGGGAGAGGAGACATGAACGTCCAGCAGCCAGTAAGTCGCTGCAGACCCCGCTGATCTAAACTCCTGCCTCCCCCTCTATGTGTCGTTCTCCGTTGTTGTTCCTGCTCTTTAACCGGTCGCTCCGGACGCATTGGACCAAACACTTCCCAAACTTTCAAAGGCTTTCCTCTGTCGCACAAACTGACACACTCACAGACGCTCAAACATGCACCGTATTTTCACAAACTTTGACATTCAGTCCTCCGTTTCCTCCACTAACCTACTTGGAAGTTTTAAGCACCAAAAGCAAAAAAAAAAGAATCCATCCAACATCCGTTCTGAAATATTTTCATGTAATCTCTGCATCCGCTGAGAGCGAAAAAAGTTCAGGAGAAGAAAAGTCAAAGTTCTAGTCTGACAGTTTAACGCGTTGAGAGTCAATCTCCCGGTGAAAGATGAGATTTGGTGGTTTGGAGATGAACTCCAGGCGGCGGAGAGTCGGCTTGACCCACTCTGCTGCTGCCGTGGAGGGAGGGAGGGTGAGGGAGAGAGAGAAGGGAGGTCCGAAAACCATCAGAGGGAGCGAGAGAGAGAGAGAGAGAGAGAGAGAGAGAGAGAGAGAGAGAGAGAGCTGTTTACAGGAGAACCAAACACTCTCCAAGAAACAGTTTCACTCTGGACTGGATTTTAAAATCCAGGAGCTGGACCCAGAAATGTTATGAAAATCTTCTTATGTTGTATTGTGTGTCAGAAGTCAGCAGTTTAGTTTAGTTATTCTTATTTATAGAAAACAGAAACACAAGTATGTGGACACTCATATGTAGCTGCTAAATTATTTCATTGTTAATTATGATTATTATTATTTTTAATTACACCTGTGTTCAGTGACGTGTCCCAGTGAGCAGGTGAGCCAACACTGCCAGAGCCCTGGAAATGACGGAGGGAAGCCATCATTAATGATATACACCTGAGCTTTTCCTGCTATGAAATGTAAAATACCTGTCAACAAATCTGTACACTCTCCTCTTTACACATGAACACAGAGAACTGATATTTAATAGGGTCTGTAATTAAAGTAATAATCATGATTATAATTTAAAACAGAAAACACAAATTTTTCCCAACTATTTGCACAGCTACACAATAGCAAAGCAATTATAAAATGACAATGGGGGGGGGGTCAACTTTTTGTCCAGGCGAAAGGGAATCCTGTGCAGTGCTTCAGTGAGCTCAAGTGTTATAGTCTTTCCAGTATCCTGCTTGTTTAACCAAAGCCAAATAAATGTAGAAAGTACAATATTGTAGTGAAGTGGAAGTAGCATAGAGTGCATTGAAGGCATATATTATTATTCTGCATACTTATTATGTGCCTGCAATGCAATAACATGCAATGCAATTAGTAATTGCAGCATTCACACTAATAATGCTATATGTCATTCAAATTCAAATTTATCTTTATCTTTATTTAGCATTCACACTATTCAAATCTTAATCAAAATATTATTAAAATCTTTATTAAATATAAATTGTTCCCACTGTCATCACTGTTATACAACACCTCAGCCAAAGGAAGTGGACTAATTATTTTTTATTGTTTATTTATTATCAACTGTTATTATTATTATTATTATTATTATTGTTGTTGTTGTTGTTGTTGTTGTTTTGTTGGTGTTGTTATTATTATTATTACTATTATTATTATTATTATTATCAACAATGAGCTAGTGGAAACATGAATTTCCAGTTTTTTAATTATCACAGTTGTGGTTTTAACGTTTTTTCTGATCATTTTTGAGTTTATAATGATAGATAGATAGATAGATAGATAGATAGATAGATAGATAGATAGATAGATAGATAGATAGATAGATACTTTCTTTATCCCCTAGGGATGCCATCTACTGGAAGGGGTAGTGCCGACTCTTTTTCCTTAGGAAGCTGAGGTCCTTTGGCGTCTGCAGTGAAATACTGCACATGTTTCTATCTATCTATTTATCTATCTATCGATAGATAGATGTATCCCTTAATTTCCTATACTAAAGTAAGCATGCTAACCAGCTAGCTCCAGGCCAATCGGCTCTTTTCATCACTTTCTGATACCGAGTCACTGTAGCGTCCAGTTTGATATGAAGAGGCCGCTGCTTAAAGGATGTGTTATAACCTCTGGTCTTGTAAACACAACAATGGCTGAAGCTCTTGGCAAGACTGGTAAGGAAACAGCTGTTAATGCTAATGTTAGCTACGTATGTAGCAATAGCAAAATTTACTTTCTTCTTTAAGCTGATACCTACTCTCCTTGGAAACATGTTTGGATATTTGATGGTAGTAATGGTAGTAATGGTGTTTTTTGTGTTTTATACGTTATGTATGCAACACTGCAATCAATATGATCATTACATTTGAATGTGTGTAATATTGGATTTTGGATTTAGATTTTATATGCATTTCCCAAAATCTCAGCAGCTATGGCAGGATGTCTGAACTTAGATGAGATGCAACTTATTTTGTGTTCACACAATGGCACTGACCATCTATGTGAGCCAGCACTGACTTACTAGACCGACGGGGCTGGGGATCATGTGCCAATGAGCTTCCAGGAGTTTTTTTGATGAAACAGTGTAAACTGAAGGAGAGGATGAATCAGATTGTCTGTGTAGGTTATACACTGAGATCACAGACGGCCTGTTGTTATTTTAATCAACCGATCTGGACACTCAGATTGTCAGGCAGAGTGCTCACTGGAATGGCTGAGAAATGAACAGAGGATCAAGAGAATCAGCAGATGCTACAATATACTGATGTACGCCTCACATGCCGGCACTGGGTAGATGCTAGCTACAGTATACGTCATCAGTTCACTGTATAGTGTCTTTATGTGAGGTTGAAGAAGGTTTATATAGTAGTCATTGCAAAATGTCCCAATATGAGTTGCCATTGAGGGCCCCTTAACCCCCTTGGGCGCCCCAAACATTTACCTGGTTTGCCTCTCTTGCCTGTATGCCTCTGCTTGTATGAATAATGGGTGTGTCATACTGTTATTCCTTTCAGCAAGGTGAAACTTTGTGAGAGTTATCAGTATGGTGTTTTCTCTTTTCCTAGAGACTTTTGAGAATGAAATGATGTGTGAACATCAGCTGCTATTCCTTAAACCTGATGATGTGATCATACCTCTGGCACAGTGGTGTGTTTTAGCTAAATTACTGATTCTATTGCTCCTGACATTGAACAACCTGAGGCTTATCTTGTTTATCACAAGACAGACACATCACCTGGACACTGGATTGCTCTCAGGTCAGAGTTCGATCACCTCTGTTATCTATCATTATAAATTGAATATCTTTGAGTTTTGGACAGTTGGTTGGACTAAGCAAGTCATTGCTGGGAATGCTGGGAACTTGTGTTTGCTATTTTATACAACTTAAATAGTAAGATGACAGGTTCTTAGGTTGATTCTTAGTGGCTTGATTTATAATTTTACTGTTCAGTTTATCCTCAAACCAAATTCATAACATTATTCACATCCACCTGAAGTTTTAACTCAACCTTGACCATCTATTTATACCTCTACACACACACACACACACACACACACACACACACACACACACACACACACACAAACTGAGCAACAAAAAAAGAGACATTCTTGTCCACATCTGTTCCTTCTAAGCAACCAGTTTACCAGTTTAGACCAGTCAAAGCTTGAAATTAGACAAACACAACTTGAGGTAAACAGATACACACACACACACACACACACACACACACACACACACACACACACACAGATGGAATGCATACACAAACACAATCACATGTATGTAAGCAAGTGTGAACACTAAAAAATATACACACACACTCTCACACACACACATACACACACACACACACACACACACACTCTCACACATACACACACACACACACACACAGAGGATAAACATTGCTAGTTGACTGGTACCGTTCCTGACAGTGTTATTCCAAACTTAGACATTCCACAACTCACTTTCCTCCTTCCAAACTGTGTGTGTGTGTGTCCTCTGATAGCCTTCTCAGCAGAGGTCAGAGGGTCGTATACAAACAAAAGGAAAAGGACGACGGCTTTAAATTTTGACTCACTGGATCCAAATAGCAACAGAGAGTCAGAGCTCCAACATGAACCTAGAGAGTTTGTGTCAACAGGCTGCAGAGGTGGAAGTAACAAATTAGCCTAAATATACTCTGGTTACTGTAACTGTACTGTTTTGCTTCAGTGTTTTTAAAGGTTTTAATCACCTGGTCTGTTTGATATCCTGAACCACTGACACAGACGGAATCCAAATCAGGAGGAGCTTACGGTAATGGTGGTGAAGACAACAACTCCCATGATCCCAAGCTATTTCACAATGTCACCAAATGCCATCGTTTGTTATTGTTTTGATTGAGAGAGCCCTAAAGGCAGACATTACAGACTGTGTGTGTATTTTTCAAATCAAGTATTTTACTTCACTGTGTTCAAAGTCAAAATTGTAACAGAGTAAAAACAAAAGTCACATCATGCAGTTATGATTATAAAGTCTATGGTGAGGAGACAACAAGGGAAAATCAGCACCTGCTTTCTTTCATTATTAGACAATACAGAGGAGACAGGAAATAAGAAGAGAGAAGGATAGATGACATTCACCAAATGTCTCTAACTGAGGATGATTACATGGCCAGTGTCTCACATCCTTTGGTCACCAGTACAATACATTTAGCAACAAGATAGCAACTGTTTGTATTTAAATATATTACAAATGTGAAAGGACAGAATCACTTCATGGTTCAGTGCTTACATTCAGTGTGAGCTCCACAGTGAATCTAGTCAGAAATATGCACAACCTGCAAGACTGTAAATGATGAGTTCAGTGTCCGTCCAGTTTTATGAGACTCCTCCTGGATTTTTATAGACTTGAGTTTTCTGTGGCCTCCTGAAGAAAATCTGTGTCAGTTATTTTAAGCAGTCCTCTTCACATATTGTTTACATGAAACCAGAAACCAATGGAACCAAGTTGCAGTGATGTGAGTAATGGTGCTGCTATGCTTGTAGTTTTTTCATGTGAACTGTAGTTTTCTCTGTAACAGCTATAGTGGATGGAAAGTAAACTCCAGGAACACACTTCATTTGTTCATGAAGACCAATGAAGGAAATGCTACGTCAGGAATTTGACTCTCTTTTGAACCAGAGACAATGTGAGAGATTGTGTCTCAGAGCATGATGCCCCTGAATGAGTCTTCAATTACTAAAACCATCAGTTTGCAGTGATGCTGCCTGACAAATAGCAGATTCAACTCTTTCTAGTAGAGTCTTTCTTCTTCTACTTTGAAGATCATGGTGGATCCAGAATGAGTCATCATCTCTGGGTCTCATGTCTCGGCCGCTTCCTGTGTGCTGGATCAGCTAACATCCTCACATGAAGTCACCAGAGCTCGTATTGATATTCCATCTCTAATAACCGACCACTTTTCCACTGCTAATGACACGGCGGCGGCCATCTTGGCTCTGTTTGCTGTCTCATTACAGGCTATGTGTGTGTGTGTGTGTGTGCTTTAGTATGTGTGTCAGTGTGCATGTGTTTGTGTGTAAATGTATGCGTCTTTGTTGGAGAGGAACAAACACACTGGGATGAAGTCAGAGGTCATCAGGTGGAAGAAAATGTGTGAGTATGAGTGTTTTTGTGTGGTGAATATGTGGGAGACAGTGTGTGTGTTGTGTTCAAGGCTGCAGGTGGTTTGTAAAAGCCTGACAGAGACATTGGAGGGAAAGAGAACTACAGTAAATAAACGGAGTCTCACAGCAGCACGAACAAGCTGCTTTTCATTTTGTGTGTGTGTGTGTGTTTCAGTGAATCTGCTGATGTTTCAGTTTTGGTGTTTTACAAACAACAGAACACGTTTGTTTAATTTGTGTATTTTTTTCTTCATCAGGTTTATGAATCACTCTCACTGTGATTATTTTTTCCTCGTGATGTGGTCAGGAGAGGCGACTCAGGCAAATGCTTGGGGCCCCCAATTGCCCCTCATATTGGCATATTTGGCAATAATTAAGTTCTGACTTATTTTATAGTTTCTATAAACCTAATCGGACCTTGTAATTGCCTTCATTTGGAATATTTCTACGATCTACTGGCACTACGTCCGTGTGAGTCTTAACTAGCCTACCGTTAGCTCACCTGTTCTGTTCCGGCTTGAGCCTCACTTGACGTTTATCTGGTGAACACTGCCTGAGTTCTCGTCCACAATGTGGACGGTAGGACATACATCTTGTCCGTATGTGTCTGGCTCTTTCTACTGCCCGTCCACCTGCCAGTGCTGGTGATGCTTCAGTGCTCGGCCGCTGACCTGCTCCGGCTGCGCTGTCGCCTGCCTGGACCTGCGCCTGGGGAACTCCACCTTCACCCGGACGTCGCCTTCCGGCCCCGCCGGAGATGCATTCGCCGAGGGCCTCGCCGGAATTTCCACTGTGACATCTCGGCAGCGGTGGGGTCCATCTGGTCCAGCTCTCGGCGCCCTCCGTGCTCCACTGGCCGGGTTGTCGTCCGCGGTGTGCTGACCCGCCTGGCCTCGTCGGCTGGCACCACCGCCGGCTACGACGGCACCTCACTCGGCTTCGCTCTGCTGGACATCCGCTCGCTGACGGGCGGGGGACATCTCGTCCAGGACATCATCGCCGAGACATGGCAACAGCCCAGCGACTTCTCCCGGCTGGTTGTGAGCTGTTTTGGTCCCACTCCAACCATCATTGCTACTGTCTACTGTCACTTTTGTATTGTTTTTATTTCTATATTTCATTATTATTGTTGTTAATTAATTCTTAATATGTTTTTAATCTCAATTTGTGTAACTGTGTACGGTGTCCTTGAGTGCCAAGAAAGGCGCCTTTAAATAAAATGTATTATTATTACTAGAAAATTCCAGGGAAATTTTGAGTGCCACGGGGGCTACTGCCGGGATGATTACATGATTTATTTCCAGTGTTCAAAAGTCACCCTGATCATACTCTGGTTATGAGAAATGTCTTGATATAAAAGACTCTGATATAAAACAATGTCACATCCCTCCATCATGTATTATGTGGGAAATATCTCATATTCTGTCTTGTTTTTTTTAATAAAACAAGAGGCAACATGTCAACAAACTGGCATTTAAAGGGTTAAAATCCTGAAAATTGATATATGATGATTTTATAGCATTTTCTTTGTGTGTCCTTTTTTGGACGCGAGGAACCCCAGAGGGTACAAAATGTGTTACCAGTGTATAATAGACCTGTACAAAATGTGTTACCAGTGTATAATAGACCTGTAACAGTAACTGACATTAGATTTTAAAAATATGTAAAAAAAAAAAAAAAAAAAAAAAA
>NW_019524952.1:43173-43921 GCF_002814215.2 Seriola lalandi dorsalis | reverse complement strand
AAAGCGTCAGTTGGCTAGAGTGCGTGAAGCAGTAAAAAATAACCTTTATTTTTATTTTTAACTCGAGCTCGCGGCCAAACCGTAAAAAGGAGACAAATAATTCTGTCTGAAAATGTAGACATAGTTGTTGGGATTCATAAAATGTAACTTTGACAGGCAGGGTCTGCACAAAATTTAAACG
Source organism: Seriola lalandi dorsalis (assembly GCF_002814215.2). Taxonomy (NCBI): domain Eukaryota; kingdom Metazoa; phylum Chordata; class Actinopteri; order Carangiformes; family Carangidae; genus Seriola; species Seriola lalandi. Next base: position 43,740 of record NW_019524952.1, on the reverse strand, counting down.
GGGGTGCAGAGTCCGGCAGCAATACCTGTCTCACTCTCATTGACACCTAATGTAATCGTCTTTTTTTTTCAAAAGCATCTCTCTCTGTCTTCGCACTGAGCTTACGCACTCATTTTAAGGAATATCTGAATAAAATAGAGACTAGAAACTTCTGGCTTCAGTGTCTGGCACGGTCTTTTCGGTTTATGAAAAGAAATAACGGTTTTCTCATAATTTGCAGTTGTTTTGAAGCCATGTAGAAGCCAAATTCTGGGCAGATTTTCACATTGCCATGGCAACGGCAGCTCCTGACCTGTGTGTGTGCCTGCGTGCGCCTAGCAACCAGATAACCAACTCTCCAAGCTCCGCTAGCTTTACATTAGCGGCATGTTAGGTCTTAAATTACATTTAGTTAGGTCTTAAATATGTAAGTCCATTTACTGCTTCCTTCGTTGCTTTTTTTTGTTTTGTTAAAAGAGTGAATGAAGTTGTGACGGTCTCCGCTGAGACAGAGAAGAGGAGAAGCTACTAGCCCTCTCTTGCTGTCACTTCTAGTCGCGTTGCTCTCCTCCCCAGTAATGTTAAATT
>NW_019524952.1:42563-43153 GCF_002814215.2 Seriola lalandi dorsalis | reverse complement strand
CTAACTTTGAAGAAAAAGTGATTTGCACTCCTCCTTTGAGTGCTCACAGTTTGAAAAGTTTTCCTCCGTTTTATAGTTTGAATCACATTTCTACGTGCGGGTATGAGAGAGCTGGGTGACTCAGCAAAAAGGTGCAAAAAACAGAATATTAATAGGGTTAGGGTTAGGGTTAGGGTTAGGGTTACTCCTCTCAGCTATTCTAGCTGTAGAGGAGTGCCTCTATTAATCTTCTGTTTCGGGTTTATTATTCGTCCGACAAATTTCGGCGCGTAACTCGTCCCACAGCTTTGAGAAAACCCCGGTAATATATCTGTCTCTTATACACATCTCTCAGTGCGAAGACAGAGTGAGATTATTTTGAAAAAAAAAGACGATTACATTAGGTGTCAATGAGACTGAGACAGGTATTGCTGCCGGACTCGGCACCCCCGTTTAAATTTTGTGCAGACCCTGCCTGTCAAAGTGACATTTTATGAATCCCAACAACTATGTCTACATTTTCAGAAAGAATTATTTTTCTCCTTTTTACGGTTTGGCCGCGAGCTCGAGTTAAAAATAAAAATAAAGGTTATTTTTTACTGCTTCACGCA
>NW_019524952.1:41947-42543 GCF_002814215.2 Seriola lalandi dorsalis | reverse complement strand
GTAAAAAATAACCTTTATTTTTATTTTTAACTCGAGCTCACGGCCAAACCGTAAAAAGGAGACAAATAATTCTTTCTGAAAATGTAGACATAGTTGTTGGGATTCATAAAATGTAACTTTGACAGGCAGGGTCTGCACAAAATTTAAACGGGGGTGCAGAGTCCGGCAGCAATACCTGTCTCACTCTCATTGACACCTAATGTAATCGTCTTTTTTTTTCAAAAGAATCTCACTCTGTCTTCGCACTGAGCTTACTCACTCATTTTAAGGAATATCTGAATAAAATAGAGACTGTAGAAACTTCTGGCTTCAGTGTCTGTCACTGTGTTTTCAGTTTTTGAAAAGAAGTACCGGTTTTTTATCATAATTTGCAGTTGTTTGAAGCCATGTAGAAGCCAAATTCTGGGCAGATTTTCACATTGCCATGGCAACGGCAGCTCCTGACCTGTGCCTAGCAACCAGATAACCAACTCTCCAAGCTCTGCTAGCTTTACATTAGCCGCATGTTAGGTCTTATATTACATTTAGTTAGGTCTTAAATATGTAAGTCCATTTACTGCTTCCTTCGTGGTTTTTGGTTTTGTTTTGTTAAAAGA
>NW_019524952.1:0-41927 GCF_002814215.2 Seriola lalandi dorsalis | reverse complement strand
GACATTTTCTTCACTTTTCTTTTTTGATTTGCTGATCATTTTGGCTGTGTTACAGCTGAAGGTATGGATTTCTTCAAGAAAGTGTCTTTTTTGACATATTTTTAAAATCCAATGTCAGTTACTGTTACAGGTCTATTATACACTGGTAACACATTTTGTACCCTCTGGGGTTCCTCGCGTCCCAAAAAGGACACAAAGAAAATGCTATAAAATTATCATATATCAATATTTTTTTCTGCTTTTTTTGCATAAATCTCTTAAACCACTTCAGTTCTGCTCAAACCTACCAAATGATTATTAGTTTTCAGGATTTTAACCCTTTAAATGCCAGTTTGTTGACATGTTGCCTCTTGTTTTATTAAAAAAAACAAGACAGAATATGAGATATTTCCCACATAATACATGATTAGGGATGTGACATTGTTTTATATCAGAGTCTTTTATATCAAGACATTTCTCAAAACCAGAATATGATCAGGGTGACTTTTGAACACTGGAAATATCATGTACTCATCCCGGCAGTAGCCCCCGTGGCACTCAAAATTTCCCTGGAATTTTCTAGTTATTATTATTATTATAACAACTATAAACCCCCTAAACCTCCTATAAAGACACTATACTGTGAACTGCTGCTGTCACCAACCTAGGTGGGGCCCCTGATGCCTGAATGTGAGGCATTCTTGGGCTTCTTTGCCTGGGACCCCCCCCCCCCAGAGTCCAGAATGGCGACAATGACACAGGTGCATCATCAGGTCTTTTAACCAGTGACTGCTTGGTCACTTTGAAGTTGTGTGAGGATGAGGTCTTTCTGTGGGAGATTAGCTTGTGCTAAAGCTGGTGTACTCTCAGCTGTGTGTTTGTGCCCAGAGATGAATTAGAAGCGTCAGCAGTGTATAAGGGAACTTTGTATTAATGCTTTGTTTGTTGTTATTTGTTCTTTGGAAGCTTTGTATCGGCCTGACTCTACCCTATGGTACCCTGGGCAGATGATAGCAACAGGAGCAGCGCTTTGTGACTCAACGATAAGATGTGATTTACTTGAAACTTGATGTGGACTTGATCAAAAAATTGTTCTTCAGGTGAGGGCAGCAAAAAACCATGACACGTTGTAATCCAGTGATGTATTTATTCTCTGGACTGCACACCTGATGACGTCCAATCACAGCTCAGAGACAGGTGTGCCCAGGTGAGTCACATAACTCTGATTTGATTCCAGTAGAGGACATTTGTCACATGTCCTTACTTCTCAAATTAAAAAAAAAACTTTATTGGCACGCATGTTCAGGTCACAGTACAGCCTCAGTCAAATTACATGTTACTGAAGATGAGGAACATATGATCTAACTAACTACCACAGCTTCTGCTCTGACAATATTTGAATGGGTAGAACACACGTCGTTTCCAAAGCAACCTGCAGCACATCACAGCTCACCTGTTGCTCACTGCAGATGTTGAATTATAAACATGGTGTTTTCTCTCTGAAGAAATGCAGTCTATGGTTTCTGGAGCATTTCAGCTTTGTGAAGCAGCATATTTCATTCATTAAATCAGAATTCTGCTCACATCGTTTTATGGTCTTTAATTAGCAGGAGAGAGGAGAGGCTTTCGAAACCCTGCTGCTGATTACAGACTCAGTGTGTGTGTGTGTGTGTGTGTGTGCTTCTCTGAATGTGGGTTTGGCTGAGCCATGTCCTAATCTCTCTGCATCTTTGCCAAGAAGCACTTAGAGCTGTGGTGTGTGTGTGTGTGTGTGTGTGTGTGTGTGTGTGTGTGTGTGTGTGTGTGGTTGTGTGTGTGTGTGGTTGTATTGTGGTCTCTGGACCACGACAGGACGAGTGAGGTTCAACACCACAAATGACGCCTCGGCCAAGAGAGTGAGAGAGACACTTCAGAAGACGGTCACAAAGAAGAAAGAGTCCATTTTCAGTTTTCAGACAGAGACACTGTTTGAGTTGTTTATATAGAAATGGAGAAAGAAAAAGGAAAGGCAAAGACAACACGACACGAGAGAGGAGAGAAAACTTCATCACAAACAGAAAAACAGGATTAAAGGACAAATCAACTGGAAGAAAAACAAGTTCACAGAAGAAAAAAAGAAAAGAGATTAAACAAGAAACAAAGGGAAGACATAAAAGAACAAATGTGAAAGAAAGAAAGAAAACAGGATAAAAGTTGGACTGAAAATGTGAAGAGAAGGTGAATAGAGGGAAGAAGTAAAAGACGAGGAAAAAAGATGAGACAAAGAAGAAAGAGATTGAATAATGAAAAAAATAAGTAAAAAGACACAAGGTTAAGGAGGAATTCCAGTTTAAATAAAGAGGTGAATAAGGAAAATGAGATGGATGTAGAGAAGCTTGGAGAAGAGACAGACAGGAGAGAGGAAAGATGAAAGTTAAAACAAAAAGGGAAAGAGAAAGAGGAGAGAAAACCAGGAGAGAGAGCAAGGAATAAAACTGGGAGGTGATGATGCTGGATCTCAGCAGCTATGTTTGCTATGTGTGTGTGTGGTGTGTGTGTGTGTGTGTGTGTGTGTGTGTGTGTGTGTGTGTGTGTGTGTGTGTGTCACTCACAGATGATCCATGGCGACATGTAAAGACAGAAACTTGAACTTCCTGTAACAGCAGGAGCCGATGTTATTGGTTGTTGTGACTCCTCTGGTTTCTACAAATACATGGTCTCAACTGGTACAAAGGTCGACTTTGAGGGACTCAAACCCACATGTTTTGAATCACTTCTCATATTTTACTAGATGTCCAACAAGCTTTTCAGTGTGTCACAGAGCCTCATAACACACACTGTTGAGGAATTCATATCAAAGATATGTTTTGTGTTTGGTTTTTCCTGTCTTCATCAGCTAAAGGAGAAGACCAGTGGGGAACCATAATGAGCACTTCATGATCCAGGACCATGGACCATCCAGGACCCTGGTACCCATCCTCATCTCAACAGGATGTGCACAAAGATATTACATTAGACCAACGTCTTTTGATCATCCAGAGGACAGATTTGGAGAGTTGTTTAAAGTAAACACTTAGCTCCTATATAAATGGTTTCACTGTATAAATGTTGTGGATTTTGTCGAAAAACTTGTGAAAACACAGAAATTCAGTTACTGTTAGATGCCAGTGTCCCAGTGTGAACAGAAACAGTTGTTTGACAGTAAAACCTGTCAAACAACATGTTTTGGAATCAGGTCTTTACACATGTTAATCATATTACATACAATAGGAGGTTTTTAAACACCATCTAGTCTGTAGGTTCATGTAAAGGTGTAACTGCATGCAAACAAAAATCACGTGTTTTCCAAGTGAACTTTGACCTTTGACCACCAAAATTTAATCAGTTCATCCATGAGTCCAAGCAAATGTTTGTGCCAGATGCAGCAAATTTCCTCCGGAAGTTGCTGATATGTTGCATTGACAAGAACATTAGGTCACTGTGACCATGAACTTTGACCTTAATCCTCCAAAATTTTATCAGTTCATCTCTGAGTCAAAGTGAATGTTTGCGCCAAATTTGAAGAAATTCCGTGCAGATGAACGGACAGACAATCTGAAAACATAATACCTGTGCTGAGGTATAATAAAACATGATTTGTATTTGAGGAGGATGTCCAGATGAAAATCAAGTTATTCTAAAGTGTTTATGAGGAAAAGAAAAATCTATTGACAAAAGTCAGATAAAAAGCTCTTCACTCCTTTTCCTGCAACTTTGAGATGGTGCCTAACTTCAGCTGTCACTGTTGAGTCTTTAAGGAGCCAGGCTCCATCAGTCCAGCTTTATCTGCACTGCAAAACAAATCTGGTGACAACTGATGATTATTAAACCTGCTGTATGTCTGGATATTGAACTTTGTAGAACATGTTAACTATTTGGCACATCTGCATCACGTTAAATTCTGCTGCTCTGGCTACAAGCAGTTATTGTTCACATTGTTCAGAAAACAGCTACCTGGACTATGACACTAACAAAAGAGTCTGTATTCAAAACATATGTGGCTATGGAGGGCTAAATTGTCATGTGGTTTGACCAGGGCTGAAAGTTACAGACTGCAATTCGTCTAATGACCACTAGAGTCTGGCTCCAACCAATGAGTCAATCCCCATAGACTCCCATGTTAAAATGTCCAACTTTACAGCAGAAATAAACATGTTTCATGTAACATAAACATGTAAGGTTTAAAGTTACGGAAAATTTAGGATGTGGCTGCTTTGACAGGTTGGTGCAGTCACAGTTCAGTATATTTATATATATTTATATAATATTTTATATATATGTTAGCACCTCCTCCTTGAACCGTCACCTTAACGTGGTGGAGGAGTTTGAGAGCCCTAATGACCTTAGGAGCTATGTTGTCGGAGGCATTTTGCCCCTGTTAGGGTCTCCCAGGGCAGATTGGTCCCAGGTGAAGGGGTAGACAAAGAACAGTTCCGAAGACCCCAATGAACAAAACAAACAAGAACCCAAGTACCCGGCCAGGAGGGTTACTGGGGCCTCGCCCTGGAGCACGTGGGCAAGTGCCTTGGCCCATGGGGCCCGGCCGGGCCCAGCCCGAACTGGTTACATGGGTTCGTCTTCCAGTGGGCCCACCACCTGCAGGAAGAGTCAACGGGGTCCGGTGCAATGTGGATTGGGCAGCAGACCAAGGCGGGGGCCTTGGCGGTCCGATCCTCGGTTACGGAAACTGGTTTTCGGAACATGGAACGTTACCTCTCTGGCGGGGAAGGAGCGGGAGCTTGTGGAAGAGGTGGAACGGTACCGGCTAGATATAGTCGGCCTCACCTCGACACATAGTGTCGGCTCCGGAACCCAAGTCCTTGAGAGGGTTCCTCTTTGCTGGAGTTGCTCCAGGTGAGAGGTGGAGGGCTTTTTGGTGGCCCCAGTGGATGAAAGGGTTGCGTCCCTGCGCCTTCGGGTCGGGGATCAGGCTCTGTCAGTTGTCGGTGCCTATGCACCGAACAGCAGTTCAGATTACCCGCCCTTTTTGGAGTCCTTGGGACAGGTGCTGGAAAGTGCCCCGAAAGGGGACTCCATTGTCCTATTGGGAGACTTCAACGCTCATGTGGGCAATGATAGCGAGACCTGGAGGAGTGTGGTGGGGAGGAACGGCCTGCCCGATCTGAACCCGAGCGGCATTCAGTTATTGGACTTCTGTGCTAGTCACAGTTTGGCAATAACTAACACCATGTTCAAGCACAAGGACACCCATAGGTGCACATGGCACCAGGACACCCTAGGTCGCCGATCTATGATTGACTTTGTAGTCGTATCATCAGACCTGTGGCCACATGTTTTGGACACTCGGGTGAAGAGAGGAGCAGAGTTGTCAACTGACCACCACTTGTGAGTTGGATCAAATGGTGGGGGAAGACGCCGCGCAGACCTGGCAGGCCCAAACGAGTTGTGAGGATCTGCTGGGAAAGCCTGGCGGAAGAACTCGTCAAGATGATTTTCAACGCACACCTCCGGCAGAGTTTCGATCGCGTCCCGAGGGCGGTGGCGGACATTGAGTCCGAATGGGCCTTGTTCCACTCTGCTGTTGTTGAGGCGGCTGTTGCGAGCTGCGGCCGCAAGGTAGCTGGGGCCAGTCGTGGCGGTAACCCCCTACCCGCTGGTGGACACCGGAGGTGGGGGAAGCCTTCAGACTGAAGAAGGAGGCCTACAGGGCGTGGTTGGCCTGTGGGTCTCCGGAATCAGCTGACTGGTACTGGCGGGCCAAGCGGAGCGCAACCGTGGCGGTTACTGAGGCAAAAACTCAGGCGTGGGAGGAGTTCGGTGAGACTATGGAGGAAGGCTATCGATCGGCTCCAAAAAGGTTTTGGCAAACCGTCTAGCGCCTCGGGGGGAAGGCGGCAACTCACTCACACTGTTTACAGTGGGGGCAGGGAGCTGCTGATGTCAACTGAGTATATAGTCAGACGGTGGAAGGAATACTTTGAGGAACTCCTCAATCCCACCAACACGTATTCCGTGGAGGAAACAGAGTCAAAAGACCTGGGGATGGAGGTAGTGAAACAACTGCATGGTGGCGGAGCCCCAGGGGTTGATGAGATCCGCCCTGGGTATCTCAAGGCTCTGGATGTTGTAGGACTGTCTTGGTTGACACGCCTCTACAACATTGCGTGGACATCGGGGGCAGTGCCCCTGGAGTGGCAAACCGGGGTTGTGGTCCCCATCTTTAAGAAGGGTGACCAGAGGGTGTGTTCTAACTACCGGGGAATTACACTCCCTGGTAAGGTCTATGCCAGGGTACTGGAAAAGAGGGTTCGGTTGGTAGTCGAACCTCAGATCGAGGAGGAGCAATGTGGTTTTCGTCCTGGGCGTGGAACTGTGGACCAGCTCTTTACCCTCGCTAGGTTGCTGGAGGGGGCATGGGAGTTTGCCAATCCAGTCCACATGTGTTTTGTGGATTTCGAGAAAGCTTACGACCGTGTCCCCAGGGGCTCCCTGTGAGGGGTGCTCCGGGAGTATGGGGTGGATGGCTCCTTGTTAGCGGGCATTAAGTCCCTGTACCAAAGGAGTGTGAGTCTGGTTCACGTAGCCGGCAGTAAGTCGTACCTGTTCCCGGTGAGGGTTGGACTCCGCCAGGGCTGCCCTTTGTCACATGTTCTGTTCATAACTTTTATCGACAGAATTTCTAGGCGCAGCTGGGTGGTGGACGGGTTTGGGTTCGGTGGCGGGAGGATCTCGTCTCTGCTTTTTGCGGATGATGTGGTCCTCTTAGCTTCATCAAGCACCAACCTTCAGCTCTCACTTGGGCGGTTCGCGGCCAAGTGTGAAGGGATGAAGATCAGCACCTCCAAGTCTGATGCCATGGTTCTCAGCTGGAAACGGGTGGATTGCCTGCTCCAGGTCGGGGGGAAGGCCCTGCCTCAGGTGGAGGAGTTTAAGTATCTCGGCATCTTGTTCACGAGTGAGGGTAGGAAGGAGTGGGAGATCGACAGGCGGATTGGGGCGGCGTCAGCAGTGATGCGGGTGCTGAATCGGTCCGTTGTGGGGAAGAGGGAGCTAAGCCAGAAGGCGAAGCTCTCAGTTTACCGATCGATCTACATTCCAATCCTCACCTATGGTCATGAGCTTTGGGTAATGACCAAAAGAATGAGATCGCGAATACAAGCGGCCGAAATGAGTTTCCTCCGCAGGGTGGCCGGGCTCAGCCTTAGAGATAGGGTGAGGAGCTCGGTCATCTGGGAGGGGCTCGGAGTAAAACCACTGCTCCTCCATGTCAAGAGGAGCCAGTTGAGGTGGTTTGGGCATCTGGTGAGGATGCATCCTGCCTCCTGGTGTTTCGGGCATGTCGCACCGGGAGGAGGCCTTGGGGCCGACCAAAGACACGCTGGAGGGATTATATCTCTCAACTGGCCTTGGAACGCCTCGGGATTCTCCCGGAAGAGCTGGTGGAAGTGGCTGGGGAGAGGGCCCCACGACCCGGATCCGGATGAGCGGGAGACGACGACGACGATATGTTAGCACTAGTTAACAGGTATCGGTGTCTGCGTTCACCACACCTGGCTTGTTACCTTAGCTCGTTAACTAGCTAACTAGCCAGCAAATGAATTAGCCTTGAGTTAGCCTTCAAGCAAGACACCCAGCTATGCTAACAATGCTAACAGGAGAGTATGCTTGCCACAGTTATTAAACCAGCATGCACCAGTCTCAACTCGACACAGGCCCCACCCATTTTTGGACCATCCAGGAGTTAGGTCGCTCACTGGAGTCGGTCACAACTAAGATGTCGACGGTGGAGCAGCAAACTATGAGCTAAAGCACTCTTCACAAATATACGGGTGACATCACAGAGACAACGTCCATCTTTATTTACACACCATACATATTATTGATAATCGGTAGTATGATCACACTAAACCACTGTTTCTAAATTCCAATGCTATGAAATTTAATTATTTAGTATATCATAAAATAATGTAAATAATGTTCAGAGCTCAGAGTCGCTCCCAGGCTATGCTGTGCAGTTTTATTTCCAACATAGGAGAGCAAATAACTTTAAGTTTACTGTTCAAAAGCTAAAATAGGGATTAAAAGGAGATCTGTTTCTATTAAATCTGTTGCAAGTGTGAACAATTTTAGGTGAGTCACTTAAATTGATAATAATGAAGGCAGGCATATACTTATTTTGCCTCAGTCTCAGCCTATTCAGTCAATACTAAACACAGACCATTGACTTTGTTTTTTTGCTGTCTATATTGTTTACACATTTACTGTATCATGTGTGATGACTTCAAATCTTTATTTACATATGGGTTTGAGACCAATCGAATTCCTCAACTAGAGAGGTTAGTAATGGATGTAGCTAAAGCCATATTAGGACAATAAACAGGAGGAGTTAATCCACACAGAAGTGTTAAACTGCTATAGAGGAGGTACTACACACAGACACAGTCCCCCAGACTATGTTGGAAGAGTTTGTAAACTAATTCGACATAGACTGTAGATGAAAAAGGTAAAGTCTTCAGCAAAACTAAACCATCCCTCACAAGACAATCGCACAGACTGATAACAGATTTGACATGAACTTACATTCCTTAAAGACATGTCAGCAGAACTTCTGCTTCTTGGTAATGCTCTTATAACATAGGCATGTTAACTGCTGTATGTATGTGTATGTATGTGTGTGTGTGTGTGTTTGGAAATTCCCTGTATGTTTTTATGCCTGTCTTTATGCCTGTGTGTGTGTGTGTGTGTGTGTGTGTGTGTGTGTGTGTGTATGTTTTCATTTTAACAGTATTTCACTGTAAATCATTATCAGCTGATCATATACGGCAACAGTGATGAGAACAGCGTTAGTAATCCGGTTACTAAGAAACACGTTATAAAAGACAGAGCAGAGAAACAAAGTGAAGCTCTATCTATGTATGGTCCAGTAGGTTAAGATAAGGATATCTTTTGTCAATATAAATATATTGGCAAGTCTAAACCTCACAGACACAATTAAAGGGACAAAAGTGAGGGAAACCAACGAAGGATGAGACTCATGTCTTATGCTGGACGAGGCCTGAAAAGCTATAATTCAGCACCATGGAGATCCAAGAAACTAGAAACACCTGCTGGGTTTGTTCAAAATCCAGTTCGTGTATGTGGTGGGCAGACATTCAGGTGGGAGGCTGAGAATGCCCTTGGGTATGCTGCTTACCTGGTGGCATCTATGAAGAGAGACCCCACAGGAAGCAGCAAAGACTCCTAAGACCATGCCCTCTACAAGGGGTGTTTAAGGAAGTACACCAAGCTCTCTCCTAGCAGAACTGTCATTGCCATGGAAGAAGAGCAGTATGCTGGGAAAACACCCCTGCATGCTGCTACCACCCAGCTGTCTCCCTTGCCCGGAATGCTGTGAACATACAGCTGTCTCCACCAACCCAGCACGCTGCCACCTCCTCTCCGCTCCCTCTTGGTTGGAAGTTGCTTAACCAGAATATCCTGACCAAGACTGTACAATGGCTTGTTTTTCAAGGAACCATTATGAAACAGTTTTGAGATAGATCAGTTCATTTTAGCTCAGATATGCACTTTTATGTAACCTATACTAGCATAGTTACGTATAACTACATTTTAGATTTTTCAAACTGCCAACCTCCTTCTAAATGTATCCAGTTGATAGTTTTCATAAGAAAGTACATTTAATTATTTTTGTCGCTCAGCGACAATTATCTTTCTAGATTTAATGATTAAATTATTTTTTTAAATTAATATTTATTTCTTTTGGTTCAGTCTTAAAAATGATTGACTTTGGTTTGCACTTGCACTTGTTTGATTGTGAAAAAAATATGATTGTGATTAAACAAAGAAGTTTGTTAATTTGAAGAATATGGATGTATAGAATTTACATAAGAATTGAGACTCCTACTGGTAATTCATATAGGGAGGAATGAAAAAAAAAAGAATTTTAGTAAAGTAAGATCCAATTGAAAAATATATATTTCTGATAGGACTGTGAACATTCTTATAGAACCAAACATATTTCCTATTAATAGCCTATATGATTTGCAGACAAGCATATGAATCCTAAAGGATTCTTTGGGAAAGTGAAAATCCTAAAGAACTTTTTGACTAGGGCCCCCTCAAATACAAATATTGTAAGCCCCCCCCCCCCTCCCACACCTCCATGTTTGAGGAGGCACAAGTGGCATGTACATCTAGTTTTATTGAAAACATATAACACAAGATTAATCACAGTCGTTCCTTTTTTCATTCATTTCATTTTTAAACTTTGTTTTTCTTTAGCCTACCTTTCATATGTTTAACAAGTTTTTTTTCCCCAGGCTGGCTGGATACACACCCTCCCTGAAGTGGACCAGCACAGGGGCATCCTGAGCCGGACTTCAGCAGGGTGGACGTTGGTGGTATCCTCCACTGAAGATCAGTAATGCTCCTCCAATGGTGAATTACTTTGGCCATTCCCTGCTGGTCTGGCTGCACCAGAAGCCGTGGCAAGTCATGCTGACCTGTCCGCATCCATATTGTCACAAAGAACTTCTGACCTCAGCTGGCCTGCATCTGAAGATCAGGCAGGTGGTGGCCGTGGGGGAGACATATTGCTTGGCATTTGAACAACTGCCAAAGATACAAGCATAAGGTCATCAGCTGGAGCCATGGCATCGTCTCCCAGCTCGACATTTGCCACGCAGCTCCCTTGCATCCTTATGTCAAGACTTGCATGTAATGTCGAGGTGGCCAGTTTGATGTGTCATCGAGGGCTGGAAACAGCAGCGGCCAGATCCAGCGGAAGCTGCAGGAGCACCATGCTGATGTCTGGTTGCAGAAGACTGTCCAGTACCTGACAGACTGTGAGAGCTGATCCTACCTGTGAAATTTGAATCTCCACCTGCCATGCGTCCTGTCCCCAAGCACTGGTGGATGATGCAGGTTTAAGGTTTAAGATGGATTCCACAAAAAAAGGTGGCCCACAAAAGCTTGCAGGATGCAGCTATGGCACCATAACTGGGCAACCAATGTGGGTAATGAGCATGAACAAATGATCATGTCTGTGCTCCCCAGTGAGGGTTTTGTGCAAATGATTGAAAGCCTCATCAGGAGACACAAAGTAGCTGGGGAGGTATTATATGTCAACAGATACTGACGTGGCAACACTGGGTTGCAGAGGCAGCAGTCTATGCAGGGCTGAACCGACGTCCCTCTCCCCTGTCCAGCTCTTTGCCAACTGGTTTGGATGGAGAGTGAGCAGCGAGCTGCTGAGCAGACTGGTAAAATGTTATTTCTGTGAAAGAAATGTACTAATATGAGCCATAATGGTCAATTTAATACCTCTCGGTTAGATGACAAGCCTATGGTATTATACCGTTTAGAGCATCAATGCTCATTAAGCAGCACAAACTGATTGCTTATCAATATGTTTTCCAAAAACAGAAAGTTGAACTTGTGTTAACAAGGCTTTCTTATGGTTTTCTTACTACAGCTGACCCAACAGCCTCTGTCAGCTTTCAAACTTGCTCGACAGACACCTCTGGGCAGAGTTTGAACATAAGGCACAAATATCAAAGTTTTTCTATATAAACAGAAATAAATGTTCCAAATATTTTGCATTGACCTTGACAAAGATCATAGTTCAATGTGTATTTTTTTGCAATGTGTCAACAGAAAGCAGAGCTTGAGCGATTGAAGAAGGAGCTGGATGACGCCAAAGCTTCCCGTAACTCAGTGAACAATATTAAGTTTATCAGGGAGCTTTTCAAATCAAAGATTCTGAGCGCCGTTGTCATACAGAGCTGTATCAAGACTGCACAGCTCGAGCTCACTGTGGATAAAACCCGATGCCATCTTGCCAGTTCTTGACTCTAATCCAAAAATGGGCAAAGAGGAAGGGCGGATGTCGAGCTGAGACTTCGGTGCATGCCGGCTTATGGCAGGTATATGCTCACCCGCCTTGTTACGTTACTGTATCATAATAACGAGACAGAGAGGGGGGTGTCTGTCATCTTTATTTCACTCCGTTTTTATTTTAACTGCTCCTTAGTTTATTTCCCTCTTATTTTTCTTTGTTTTATTTATTTACTTTTTTTTTTTTCTTCTGCAGCCTACTTGCCTGTTTACGTCTCCCCCGACGCACGTTCGGCTGGGTCCACTCCTCTCTTCGTGTACTGTTAGCCTAGCGTTAGCCGATATAGATGCTAGCGCAAACGTTGTCTCCTGTTCATCTGGACAACTTCACTCTTGGAGGTGCATCCCTCTCCAACTTTCTTTTAGTTTCATTCTGACACCATGTTACATTACTGTATCATAATAACGAGACAGAGAGAGTGACTTGCTGTTAAGAGTTTACTTCAAACTTCCTAGAACATTACCCATGACGTTCCTCCTGTATCCCCCCACCTACTCACCCCACAGCCCTCTGATTGGCTGAGGCATCAACATGCATATACTGTAACTGGTTAGATTAACCTTACACAACACCTGACACCCAAAGCTGCATGCCCTCAATTCTCCATAACTTTAGCCTTAATAAAATGTAAACAGGTGAGTTATATAAACAAGTGTCATGAAGGAGGAAATTAGCTCCATAGACCAAAACTATTTTTGTACCAGGCTGTAAACATGTTTATTTTTGCTGTAAAGACCTCACCATAGGACATTGATCTTTCCAATGGCCAGTGCCTTTACAATCATTACACTTCCTGCCCCCATCATCTTTACAATGAAAGGGTTGTGCACTATGACGAGGGTTACCATAGTTACTTCCCCTTCATCTCAGTCTATCCCCAGAGCACACATCCCCAAAAATCTTTTGCTCAGCGACTCTGGCTTGGTCTATACCCAGTGTTTGACTGAGGAATAAGTACACAGTGCCGTTTCAGTCCTGCTCTGACTAGAACTCACTGGTTAAGTGAACTTTATTGACAACTTGACCATTGACATATATGCGCCCATCACATGTCAATATCAGCACATCTCATTGGCTGTTACCATTGTTCATCATACAGCACCTTCTCAAATGTGCCAGCACAAATTAAAGAAACTTTTTCACAATTGAGAGCACATTTTTCATATAGCTCAACACCCCCACAAAAAACATCCACAAAATCAGGTTTTCTACATGCATCATGCGCATTTTCACACACATGGCTAATTTACAGACATACACTTTGCAAACTTGATCAACTTAAATTTTGTTGCAGGTTTCATCATCAAATCAGCCTGGTCAATAGTCCAAACTTATTTCTCTTATCATTCACAGTTGACCTTATGAGATGATACTTTATGTGAACATGCTTACACCTCTTGTCTATTTACAGGATTATTTGCTTACAGTATTGCACCTTTGTTATCCTCATAAAACTTAGGTAGTGCATACTTTCGTCCATCAACCTTCAGTATAACCCTTTCCTGTAACTATATATAAAACCAGCAATTTCTTTCACTGCTTAAATGTCAACTCTGACCCTGGCACAGAAACTGGCATGGACACCAACACCGCTGGTGCAGCCAGGTGCGAAAGAGGCTCTCCCTTCCCCTAAATGCCCCTCCAATACAGTGGGCAAACAAAATCTTAAATCTAGCCTTTATGTTTATTATCTGCAACATATATAGTGCTCAGCCATTTCTAGTAACTGTTCCTTGGTATAGTCACAAACAAACACAGGCAGGGGCGATTCTAGGATCATACCTTTAAGGGGGCTCAGCCCCTTATGAGATTGACATGCATACAATACCTTGCTAAAGCGTTCAAGAGCCTGTGTCAAGACTTGGAAAATGGTATCTTTACAAGTCAAGTACATGTAACTTGATAGAGCTCAAACTGACTTGCCAATGTGCAGACGCTGTGTGTTACTGTAATAACAAGTTGTCAATTTATCAGCTACTCTGCTGACCATTTTACACCTGTTTATAAAATGATTTCCTGTTATATGTCAATTATTAAATAATGTGACTAGATGAGAACAATCTGAGAAAACTTACTTTAATGTTGAGCCACACAACCATCACATGGTTTACAAAGGTAAAAAAAAAACATTGACTAAATAAAAAAAATGTTTAAGTCACTTCCTTCATGAACTACTAGCATTAAAATAATAAATAATGAGGGGTAACAGTAATTGAATAAATTAAGATTTTTTAATTTTTTTTTACTTTGGCTCAATTCATCCCAAAACTCAAATGAAGTCCACTGCAATGAATATGGGCAAAACAGCAGCTACCTTGGCATTATTGGGTTTTTCTTGACTACCTGTCCATTTTCTCACCTGGTTCTTCCCGCTCTTCCTCTCTCTTCCTGCCGCCTCCATCCTGTTCTCTCTCCTTCTCTCCCTCTCTATCCTCCTCTCTCCCTCCTTGTGCTGTCAACCAAAAGGCAAGTGTAACAACCAAACAGATAATTTATAAATAAAAGCTAAATAGACTCCTTAGGGCAATACAGTGAGATAACATCTGTCTGACTTTACTCCCTCACCTGAACCTGGCTGCTTTCCTTTTTTAAAAAAAACTAAATGATTGAACTGAAAAAAAATCATATATCCATCTATGAAGAAAACACACATTTCCAATGAGTCTGAGTTTGTTCCAATGCTTCATGTTTTTTTTTTCTAATTCACTGTCTATAAAAGTACTGTAACATCAGTTAGCTCCTTAGCTGGAAACTGTGCAAGCAGACTAGGTCAGGGAGCTAACATTAGCTGATACCCTCTAGCAAACTATGTCAGCAAATGTTCTTTGACACAAAGGTGAACTATAACCAGTTCAGACACTTTCTGTTATAATGCCAAGTTGTCCCAACGTTCTCAGAACAATTTATTTGCTAACGTTTCAAGATATTCACGCTTTTACTCTGCAGCATGAAATTCACTCGGCTCGTGTTAACCCTGTTACTGTGAGCACTTTCACACCTTTAGTTTATTGGGTCTGGATGTAAACATGCAAGTAAACATGCATCTTTTATTAAACACACCAAAATTTAACCTGAGCAGCTGATGAACCACTATTAAAACTCGACTCAAATCCACAAACTGTTGAACTGCACTTCAAAATTACTAGAAGTCCAATCCATTATCCATTTCACCACAGAGCAAATGAGCTCATGGGTCATGTCCTGTGTCCTCTTCAACATGTATATATGAGTTAGTTTAAAACCATTTTCACACCTAGAATTTGTGTGTGTGTCATTGTCTTCAGTCTGTTACCTTATAAACCAAACAGCTATCTGGTTACTATAGTTACTACTGAGACAGTAATGACAGGGCCGACAGTCACCGTGGCAGCCAGGTGAGCTGCAAGGTGATTGGCTGAGATGATCAAATTTGACCTGTGGCTTGTAATCATATCATACAGAGATTACAGATTACAGAGAAGCAGCAGGTAACATGGCTGTGTGTGTGTGTCTGTGTGTGTGTAATGGTCTAATGATCACAAGGCACAACAATCAGGAGCAGACAGCAGCTGAGCTATGTAATTCTATAATTCTAGACTGACTGTATATTTTTGAGGCATGTGTCAAAACACCAAAAACCACCGCTTGTTACCTTGAACTTCAGCATGTTGTCGATCGCACCGCAGAAGTGTGTGTCTTGATTGTGATGACAGCTGTGGTGTCATCGTAATGGGATGACACTTCGCTCTCTGACCTCTGACCTGGTGTGTTTGGTGTTTTCGTTTGGGCTGGTATTAAAGCTTGTCGACTGAACTCTGCTGAAGACCAAACAAGTGGACATAGACGGTTTGGTTTGTTTGCATCCTGACAGCAAAACAGGCCAACTATAGGATGTTGTTATTGTAAGTGACTTGACTTTGAAACTAAACCACTATCAAATTGATCTGCTCATCATAAGAACTGTCAAGAAAAACATGTGTATATGGAATCTTTATAATCATGCATATGTATTCAGGGACTTTACCTGAAACATCTGAAAGTAAAAATATTTTGTGTTGTTTTTGATTCCCACTGAGTGGATGTTGTGGATGGACTGGTAAAGAAAATGTCAAACTTTAAAACAGGTTTTTTTTTTTTTGTCGGAAGATTAATGTCTTGCTGTTGGAGGAATCCATATTTTTTGCTCTGGAGAACTGTTACAAACAATGTGGAAGACTTGTTGGTCCTACATCAATGGATGAATCCTTCATGGCCAAACTCAAGCCAAGATTCATTGCGTGATGGTAATGAAAATAACATGGAAGGAAACAACACAGACAGAGAGCCTGAGGATTACACTGTTAAGTGTAAATATTGGATTTCAGCTCAGTTCAACAGCTTCAACCAAGGGCCTTAAAACCTCAAGTTTTTTTTTTTTTTTTAAATGTACTTGTTGTCAAGATTGCTTGGCAAATGGACCCACACTTTGTGATGCAATGGTAGGGCACAACTGGTGATGCAAAGGGAAAACCCTCCATAGACCAGACTGTCTCATTTCGGTTAGGCCTTCGGGGTCTACAACAACTGCAGAGGGCCACACCTTCGTAAACTCTGAGGGATGTGAAGTATGCCGCCCTGAATTGGAACACAGGAATAGTAACTGTATAGAAAGTACATCACCCTGTAATGCTGGAGCGCAGTTGTTTCTGACTGAGTGAGTGAGTGATGAAATTACACCAGTGGGTGGCTGAGTGTTGGACTTTTTGAATTGGCCGTTACTCTCTCAAAACATTTTTTATTGTGTCATCCACAACAGTTTTAAATGATTGTACTTCCTCAAAAAGTGACTGGGGTCTTTATTTCTAATTCCTTCTGTGTGATATAATTGGTCAAACTGGTATTTTAGAATGAAGCCTCATTTTGATCCGCTCCAGATTGCCCTGTTAATGTTACTGCATCACTCAACACGAAGTGTACACGTGGCATAATTTATAAACAGCCCCTGTGGATGGTCAGATTTGCTGAAACTGTATCTGTTCAGTCAGACTGATGACTAACATCAGCAGCTATCTGCCTGTTATTTTCTCCGTGGTTTAGTCAGACGGTTGAAGAGGTCAGACGACTGGGTACTCAAGACAAATACACAAACACTAAAGTATTTTCCATCTCAGCAGTTTAATATTTCTCAGGCTCTTTATAGAAAACAAGTTCTAATTCACTGTGAGCCCCCCTCTCTCATCTCTCTCTCTCCATTCCTTCATCCTCTATTATTTACACTCTTCCTCTATCTTTCCATCTCTTGTCTTCTCTCACTCTCTCTTTCTCTCACTATCTTTAGCTCCATTTGGATTTATTTCTGTCGTGATGGTGGAGATATTTTCATTACGACATGTTTTGGTCACCTAGTGTTCTTGTTAAATGAATAATTTAACATTTTGGAAAACATGCTTGTTCTCTTTCTTGCTGAGAGTTTGATGTTCAGATTGACTCCATCGTCATGTCTGTATAGTAAATATGAAGCTGGTTATCTAATATTAAAGTGATACTTCAGATTATTTGACGTGGGCTTGTATGAGGTACTTATCTATAGCCAGTGTATTACCTGCAGTAGATTCAGATCAGCTCCCTCCCAGTTTAGAGAAGCATCAGGAGCACCGGTACAGTGATGAGCTGCTGTGGATGGGATCATCTTCAAAAATGTGTTTCAGCCACAATTGCCCACAGAAAAAAGTGTACATGCTTTGTTTTGAATATTTTTACCAATTACCTTGCTGTTATCTTTGGAACTACTTTTTCTCAACAGTTGAACCAGAGACAGTTGAGAAAGGAGATGTCGCACTTACAATCATTTCCTGTATCCGTGTCCCGTGGGATTCTCCACCTCCGCGCCCTTTAGGAGACCAGCAGCAGGTCTGAGTCTGTTTATTCCAATTAGAGAAGTGAACCTGATCACAGATTATCATTCTTTCCCCTCAAAGTCACTGAAATAAATATTGGATCAATTTCTCACAAGCCACAGATCTTCCGAACTTTCTAAATTTTTCATTCTTTGTCGGTTCTGGTTTCACTGCTGCAGTAGAGCCGATGTCGCTTTTTAAACACAAGTTTAGAGGGACCTGTACGTGCAACCTTGAATTAAAAGTTAGAACTGAAATAAAACTTGTATTTTTTTATGTAATAACATCTTTAGTGTTATTATTATTGGACTGTTTTTGGAGGGAAAACAGAGAGTAGGCCTATTATTAGACGGATGTAATATTGTACTCGGTTGATCAGATGTAAGTTAGAAGGTAAAACAAAATCAGGCATAAATTCAAACTGTATTTAGTTGTGTATTGTGTTGTTGCTATGTTTTGACATGAACAAGCAATACTGACCGCGCCCACTTAGGAGACAGAAAGTGTATACCATCTCTTACCATTTGTGCTGGTTGTAATGCGTCATCTTTTGTTATAGAGGATCTTTGGTATTACCATGTACAAGTACACCCTATGTTTAGCTCTGTCTGACTAAAACAGCTGATCTGTGGAGTAATACAGCATGCGCAAATGGTGCACTTGTGCATCGTAAAGCAGTAGTTCAGTGGTTGAGAAAATGAAATTCCAAAGGTAAGGGCTGTTTAACAGCAGATAAAGTGTTAAAAATATTCAAAATAAATTATACAATTCAACTGATATTAGCGTTTTCTGTGGGCATTTTTTAAAGTGACTAAAACAGCAGATGACCCTATTCACAGCAGCGCATCACTCCGCTTCTGTACCGGTGCTCCTGCTGCTTCTGTAAACTGGTAGAACTATCACTTTAATAATGTAACTGGAAACAAAGTAAAAAACTAGTCTGGGAACATAATACAACAACTAGCACCTCTACAGTTCAGTGATTAACATGTTATGTGAACGTAATTTGTGCTGCTGTTGAAGTGTATTACACAGTGAGGGGTTTCTGTTATTTAACCTTTCTTCACTGATATAAATTGGGTGGACAAAATGATAGATGTACCATGAAAGAGGATTTACTGATGGATTGTTGGTTTAGACTGGATTCGTTTTAGCTAGGTGTTACTAATAAACTGATAGTTTACCAGCTGCAAATATGGTCATAACTGATGGAGAACCATCCAAAGCATGTTAAAAGTACCAAAATCCACTATAACTACTGGAAGAAGAAGATGTATGACCTGAATCTGCATCCATGTTCGTGACCACAAGAGGTGTTGGTCAGGAGATGTGATGAGGGACCTTGGTTCTTGCCAGATTTCTACCATATGCCAGTCACAGCAACAGAACCTTGGCATTAAGTGGATGGATAACTTTCAAGTCAAGTAATGTGTCTCAAGACAACATGGTTATTAAATTATTAGCTCTAGTGAATATGTGTAAATATGTTAAGTTACTGTTTCACAGTGTGATACTGTTGTTTTTAAAGAGAAAGAGAGAGAAGGGACATGTAGATGTGTGTTGGAGGAGGACATGACTGACCAAGAGTCAAAAATTTAAAGCAGTTGTTGAGCTGTGTGTGTGTGTGTGTGTGTGTGTGTGTGTGTGTGGTGTGTATGTGTGTGTGTGTGTGTGTGTGTGTGTGTGATGTGATGTGATGTGATAGGAGGGTTGTATTTTTTAGAGCTGTTCCCACGACACCAAATGACCTCCAACTCTCTCTTCCTCTCTCTTCCTCTCTCTCGCTCTATAAATGGGTTGTCTGGTGGCAGTTGGTGACGAATCAGACTCAAAAAGGACAGAGAGAAATAGAGAGGAGGGGAAGTGACAAGAAAGACAAAAAATCTGAGAGACAGAGAAGGAGGAAAGAAGGAATAGTTTGACATTTTGGGAAAAGTGCTTGTTGTCAAGATGGAGATCAATCTCATGTCAGAGCTGGAGTCGTGGTTAGCCTAGCTTAGCATAAAGACTGGAAGAAGCCATTTTATTTATTTTGAACTTTGCAAAACTGTTTTGTACCACACTCTGGCTTAAGATAGTCAAGAACTAAACTGCTTGTGCAATGGCTTTATTCAGACGTCTATCTGGAGTCTGTTTGTTATAAGACACAGTCAAAGTCTGTCTTTGTGAAATTGGCCCCAGATGTCCTCAGACTTTGCTCCCTCCTGACCCACCAGACCCTCCCACCTAAACACGTGTTCCCATCTCCCTCATTAGCTCCCCTGCATGTACTCCGGTCCATTTCCACAATCTTTGCCAGACTCTGATGCTCATATGTTGTTTTTGCTGTGGACTGGTGTTCTCACCAACCTTCCTGTTACTTTTTTTCTTATTATCTGTGGTACCTGAATCTATTCCTGTTCATGTAACTGCCTACTTGAATTCCTGCATATCTGGGTTTGGTTCCTCCCTCCTGTTGAATGCACCAGGACCAGGACCAAACAGGACAGCAAAACACAGCTATTCATCCTGGTGCTGGGTTCCTCTTTAAAGTAAAGCTGGAATTATGTGCATCCAGAGAGCCACATAAAAGTCTCAGAGAACCTGCACAGAGAAGGTTGCTATGGTAACCATAGTTCCTAGGAGCCTTGCAGAGGAGCTGACGCACAACTTAAAATTCTCAGCTACACATTGTGTGGACTGAAATGGAAACAGAACAACTCGAAGCCTTAAGAGTGTCTATTACCTTTTAACAGGTTAGAGGGATCCAGTTTAAAAATCTACTGTTGGCCAACAGTTGACCAGCGTCTGTGGACTGTGTAAATTATCTTTCACCTGCTACCAAGTACACTGACAATTTTTTCTGTGTGTCATTTAGTTTTAGGTCAGTTGATTGACTGTGAGCATAATATCAACTAAAAGAATAGAGGTGTTAAAATCAGATAATAAATCAGAACCTGGTTTTGGGGCTCCTGGGGCAGTTGTTAGCTTTGCCAAAATGAAAATGACTTTTTGTGATTTCTGTGTGCTTGGGGCTGAAGAAGTAGAGGAGGCAAAAATAGAAGGGAAGGGAAGGAGGAAAAGGGGGCAGAGAGGAAGAGATGAAGAATGATATTAAGTAAGGAGAGGAAAGGGTGATGCAGTCTAAATAAGAGCCATTAGAGTTTTAATAGAAACCAGATGAGCAGCTCAACTGATACACACACACTCACACACACACACACACCCACTAGTGGATTGTGAAATAACAGACATCGTAAAAGTAGCCAACCAATACAAAAAGTATGTAAGAGAAACAATAGTAAGAATAATGACACTGGAAAACCTGATACAGGAATAACAGTAACTGTTACTACTGAGAATGGTGCTCATACAAATACCAATATTAT
Source organism: Seriola lalandi dorsalis (assembly GCF_002814215.2). Taxonomy (NCBI): domain Eukaryota; kingdom Metazoa; phylum Chordata; class Actinopteri; order Carangiformes; family Carangidae; genus Seriola; species Seriola lalandi. The sequence continues at coordinate 20,850 of NW_019524952.1, read as the reverse complement.
TAAGTAGAATACAGTCATATCAATAGTTAGCAAATTAAATGACTACAATGCTTTCAGAATCTGTTTACAAATCAAGCATTACAGTTTCCTGATCTTACATCACCATGGGTAAAGTTTGGTTAAGTTTAGGCACAAAAACATTCCTGGTTAGGATTCCTGTTTCCTGTTTAGTCATGAATCCTACAGCCACTAGAGGGCTGTCACTGGGACGTAAACAGACATCTTTATTGGGAATGAGTTGAAATGTTTGGGTCTGCTTTGTGCGCGGGGGCAGTGACATGTTGAAACAGGAAAGAGACAAATACAAACTGACGACAGACATGTCTAAAATATCACTTTGTTTGGAAAAGAGACCAAACCAGGATAAAACAGACCCAAACAAAAAGTTTAAGTATATGGCACAGGGATGTCCACATACTTTGGGACATATAAAAAGTCATTCCTAGAGTGATATTAGAGAATGTCAGTCTTATCACCAATAGTTGTAAAATTATTAGTTTGATAAGTAATTGTAATATATCCCAGTAAAAGTAACCCCTGTCCTCCTTACTGTTGTTAAGGCATGTGAGTGATGGAGGGATGACTGGTATCTCTGTTTCAGGAGAAAAAACCTCACAGCACAACCATGTGTGTGTGTGTGTGTGTGTGTGTGTGTGTGTGTGTGTGTGTGTGTGTGTGTGTGTTTAGTTCCATATGTGGGAAGTGAGCTAATATCAGAGTCTTCAGGGTCTAATTTTAGAGCTGTTTTTTATTGCAACACCAAGGACACAGTGAGTGCACATAGTCATCTCTCTCTCTCTCTCTCTCTCTCTCACACACACACACACACACACACACACACTCACACACACTGTCCAGATGTTTCCTATTAAATGGGTCCTGGGAGAGCGAGGCCAGGTCACAGCAGCCAGCTGGGCTGAAACTATGACACCAAAAAAGAGAAACCGTCATGATCCACAGGCTGATGAGTTCAACTGGCTGATTTATGTGAAAACTACATCACCCACCAGCTGTGACTTCAGCATCAGTCGAGAATCACTTAAAGTAACAGTCTGACAGTTTTTGTGTTGTCTTTTTTAGTCAAGGGTCAGATGGTTCAGATGTATGTCAGTCTTCATCCCTGTGTCCACTACAGACATATGTGGTTTTAATTCCTCATTGTTACAGACCACATTGCTGTATGTGTAAAAATAACACCAATTGCAAATCAGTATAACTGGTATTGAATTGATAAACCCTCCTTTTGAAAAAAACATTTTTTTTGTTTTCATTTACACAAAAAGTTAAAAAAGGCAGAGTACCAGTTTGGCCCTGGAAGAGGTCAGTGAAAAAGAGCTGAACGCAACGGACTCAACAAAGACACCTGATTTAATGAATGACATATGAGGGGAACATACAAACTGAGTAGTTCAGATTAAATGTGAACAAAAACCCATGAACTAAATGAACAACAAATCATTACTAGACAGACAGCTTATTAATAAGTTAAACTTAAAAAATAACGCAGCTAAAAAGTGCTCGTAAACCTTCATGAAAACCAACCTGTGCTGGTTGTTTAATGGTATAAAATTTGCCTCTAACTGAATGTAAACCTAAATGAGTGAAAAAATAAACCTAAAGTGAAAGTGAGAGTATGTGGACATGATAGTGTAGCAGATAATTGCCATAATCTTTCAAATGTGGACACATGCACCAAAATTTATACCCCTAGGGCCATTCATTTGAAAAAATCCCATTAGCCACTTGAAATATTAAAATTTCAAGATGGCCGCCATTTCTGGCAAAGGAAACATATATTTTACCACAGAATTTTACCCACCGGACAACTTTAAATGATTTTGTAATTGAATCCTTTGTTTTCACAATGAGGATGTCACATTCACAACTTTTACATTTCCTCAGAGCTTCATTTTTGTTATTTTTAATTCTCCATAAAACACAATGTATTATCTAACCATTTATTATGAATGATGAACCAAAGTTCTGTAGGAGTCAACAGTCTACTTGTTTACTTGTCTTTTGTCTTCTTGTCATAGGCTCGCTAGGCTAATACTCTAGTGCTAGGCTAGTTAGTGAGGTTTTTTTTTGTGAGTAATATTTTTGATGTAATATCATTACGTGTACTAAATTTCTCTACATTATTAAAATGTATTATTTAACACTTTGGTTATTCATACGGGAAAACAGTGGATGAACTTATTGCAAAAAATAACATATCATTGCCAGAAATGGTGGCCATCTTGAATTTTAAAGTGTTTTATCAAAAGAGTAGTACCTAAGGAGGATTTGTGCCAAGTTTAGCATCTGTCTCCACATTTGAAAGATTTTCCTGAAATATGCAGTTATCTGATGAGCTATGAAGTTACCAGATGTTTTAGACCAGTGGATCCCAGTGAATGTATTGCAAGTGGGCCGACAAATCATTTGCAAAATGTTACGATTTTGGTAAAAAGATGTAATTATGAAAAAAAATACACACACATTTCTTTCATAATTACATCTTTATATATATTTATACACTGTTTTCTTCCAATATTGTAAGGCAGTTCAATAGACAAATTTCCCACCTTTCCTTAGCTTGTTGCTAAATGTAGCATGTTGATTGGTCAGTGAGTGTGACATGATCACATGTGAAAACACAAGGTGACAAAGTACAGAAATGACCTTAAAGCTTTACACCAGAAAGTGTTTGATGTCTGGGGCTGAGCACGAACAAAAACACATTCCCTTTGTTTGCCAAAAAGTCACCACAGGTTATTTTTCCAGGATTAGAAACATTGCGCGTAGTGAACCGCTCCTGCTGATATAAAACTAGCTTGTATGCATCTCCTTCAAATAGGCAGTTAAGCAGAACTCAGTAGCCCTTCCTCAACAGGGACAAAATAGCAGAGACTCTGAGGTTTATTTAATGCATTGACCCTTGCAACTGTGGCAACAGCTGCAAGTCTGAAAAGCTGAACACTGTCTGACAGTCAGCGTGGTGGATCGCGCCAAAATATTTGTGGAAGGAAGCTGAATTAAAAAAGGGACACAAGTGACTGATTACTCCATCATCACCTGGGCTGAGGGAGATCATCACCTCTGTAGCTCTGTACCCTTACGTCTCATGTCCACTGTTGGACATCTCGAGGCCTCAGGTCCAGGAGGTACACATGTGGCCAGAGGTTCAAATTGGTAAGTCTGAAGACCTCTGTGATCTTCCAGCTCATTGTTTTGGGGGTGGGTGTGGGGCTCACATGTCATCACATACTACTTTGCCAAGACTCCGCACAGCTGTTTGCCCCCATCTCACCCCAACTCCCCACACTGCATATTTATTTAAATATTCTGGCTGGGAGGAGCGTGGCAGAGAAGAGAGTGCATAATCTTTAAATCCTCTCTGGTTAGAGACTGAAATCTCCTCTGAGTTGGAGATCCTTTTTTTGGCTCCCCTTAATTTACAAGATTATTTCAGATTTTCTGTGTTTGTCTGTATACTGTTTACAGCTTGGATTTGAATGGTACAAGTGCACTATATACTATATTTCCTGACAGCAGCTCATTGAATGTATCCATGTATTTCATATATTTTCTGTGGGTTTTAGAGTGTAATCCAATAGACCAGTTTGAAATAACACAGTCTGATTATCTGATTATCAGTTTCTTTTGTCTCCAACCAAAAATGCTTTGTCAAACTGTAATTAGTATTCAGTCACCACGGGACATAATTTACCATCACTATAATCTGTTGTTGATCATTTCAGGTGTTATCTCACAGTCAGAAGGTGGGGGCCTGGCATCATCACTGCTTCAGAAATCCAAATTACTTTGATTCCGGTGTCAAATCCTTATTTAATATTTTAGTTGCTACAGACAGGAAGGACATTTAAAGCTCTAAAACCCTCAGCTGATTGGATTGAGAACATTAACAATAACTTCATGATAATGAATAATACCTTTGTCTATAAGTGGAAGTGGAAATCACTTTTTCTTCAAAGTTAGAGTGACAGCGTCAGTTGGCTGGAGTGTTAAGCAGTAAAAAATAACCTTTATTTTTATTTTTAACTCGAGCTCACGGCCAAACTGTAAAAAGGAGACAAATAATTTTTTCTCAAAATGTAGACATAGTTGTTGGGATTCATAAAATGTAACTTTGACAGGCAGGGTCTGCACAAAATTTAAACGGGGGTGCCGAGTCCGGCAGCAATACCTGTCTCACTCTCATTGACACCTAATGTAATCGTCTTTTTTTTTTCAAAAGAATCTCACTCTGTCTTCGCACTGAGCTTACTCACTCATTTTAAGGAATATCTGAAGAGAGACTGTAAGAAACTTCTGGCTTCACTGCTGTCACGGTGTTTTCGGTTTTTGAAAAGAAGTAACGGTTTTCTCATAATTTGCAATTGTTTGAAGCCATGTAGAAGCCAAATTCTGGGCAGATTTTCACATTGCCATGGCAACAGCAGCTCCTGACCTGTGTGCGTGCGTGCGTGCGCCTAGCAACCAGATAACCAACTCTCCAAGCTCCGCTAGCTTTACATTAGCCGCATGTTAGGTCTTAAATTACATTTAGTTAGGTCTTAAATATGTAAGTCCATTTACTGCTTCCTTCATTGCTTTTTTTTTTGTTTTGTTAAAAGAGTGAATGAAGTTGTGACAGTCTCCGCTGAGACAGAGGAGAGGAGAAGCTACTAGCCCTCTCTCGCTGTCACTTCTAGTCGCGTTGCTCTCCTCCCCAGTAATGTTAAATTTAGCACAGAAAAAAACATAATAGTGGTAATTTAAATAGCAGTTCAGGAGATTTATTAATCCTCAGGGGTCCCTCTATCCTTTTTTGGACATTTTCTTCACTTTTCTTTTTTGATTTGCTGATCATTTTGGCTGTGTTACAGCTGAAGGTATGGATTTCTGCAAGAAAGTGTCTTTTTTGACATATTTTTAAAATCTAATGTCAGTTACTGTTACAGGTCTATTATACACTGGTAACACATTTTGTACCCTCTGGGGTTCCTCGCGTCCAAAAAAGGACACGCAAAGAAAATGCTATAAAATCATCATATATCAATATTTTTTTTCTGCTTTTTTTTGCATACATCTCGTAAACCACTTCAGTTCTGCTCAAACCTACCAAATGTTATTAGTTTTCAGGATTTTAACCCTTTAAGTGCCAGTTTGAAGACATGTTGCCTCTTGTTTTATTAAATAAAACAACACAGAATATGACATATTTGGGGATGTGACATTGTTTTATATCAGAGTCTTTTATATCAAGACATTTCTCAAAACCAGAATATGATCAGGGTGACTTTTGAACACTAGAAATAAATCATGTACTCATCCCGGCAGTACCCCCCTGGCACTCAAAATTTCCCTGGAATTTTCTAGTTATTATTAACATCCTTTTCATTAATAATGCAAGGACAGTTGTTTGTAATAACTACAATGACTGACTACTATGACTATTATTTGTAAACTGCAACGTACCCCCCCATAGCATTTGGTAAAATAACATGTTTTGCACAATCCTGTATATACACACACTTTCCAACAAATCGAACACTGTCTTACATGTTCATGATAAGTCTATTATAATGTGAGTGTACAAAGACCGAATGGAGATGAATGATGGAGAACAGAGTGATGAACAGTGGTCACTGCTGCTCTCTGCTGGTTCAACCACAGAATGACAGGCTAAAATCTACACTTTGTTAGTTTTGTTTGTTTATTACCTCAAAATTTAAGATTCACTGACATACATACATTCAAGTATTATTATGACTTATAGATTGTCAAACAGCATTATATTGTATGTGTTCCTCCAGCTTATAAAGACCCTTTAACAGCATCAGAAGATATTGTTCACTTTAGATTTTGATACTGACTCAATTTAGTCCCTATATTAACAAGACTCTCCAAAACTAACACCAACCCATCACATTTACAACCAGGATTATACATACAATTAAATACTGAATAAACAGTGGATTAAAAATAAAAGTCAAATTGATTTCAAGTTTATCTCAGGTTTCTTACTTACTGAGTCCAGGAGTCTTGGCATTGGCAGCTTGGAGTTCAGGGTGTGGAGTGGAGTTTTGGACTCTTGGAGGAATTGAAAGGTGTGTTTTAGGCTATCACTTTCTGAATTTTTAGTCCTGCTGCTAAGCTAGGCTAAACATGCACTGGCTAAACATGCACTGGAGTCTTGCTTCAAGTTGTTTTACACTCAGTACTTCAACATTCATTATTTGAAGTAGTTGTTGGCATCTGTGGTTCGACCGCAAGCTCTTGCTGTACAGAAGTTGTATGTTGTATCATTTCCTCTGCAGCCTGCTCCTCTGCATCGCTGCCTGTCTGTTCTCTGCTGCAGGAGAACATCTTCCTGACTGTGTGTCTGAAAGGTGTGTAGAGGTAGAAGAAGAGCAGGGGGTCAAAGCAGAGGTGCAGCACGCTCAGCAGCAGCGTTGACTCCTTCCCCAGAAAAAGCTGCCGCTTGATCTGGCAGTCTTTGATGACTTCGGTCTGGGCAAGCGTGTATGGTGTCCGTACGACGTGGTATGGAACAAAGCTGAGTATGTAGGCCAGCGCCACGGCTGTCACGCTCCTTGCCACGTGCCTTGAGTCGACCCAGAGTTTGGTGTTGCTGCGACTGCCCAGGAGTCTTTTGAGAGCCAATCCGCTGGAGAGTAGCACGGCAGCGGAGGCGTTGAGGAACAAAGCTGTGCAGAGAAAGACAGTGAGGGCGTGCCAGTGAAGGCTGATGTCTTTCTTCAGGGATGAACAGCTGAGATACTGCTGCACCTGAGAACAGAACAACCGAGGGATGTTTTACAGTTCATATATGTTGATATTTATTAATAATGCATGTCTGAAACACAAACAGAATGCAACTGGAGCGTCCAGTCAACACTTTTCCAGTACAGAGGAGTTACTGTACCTGGACCTGCTGTATGGGCAGAGCCATGTTGGGCACCATGATGAGCAGCAGGAGCAGCCAGATGACCAGAGACAGCAGCCGGGCGAAGCCGACCTCCTGCAACCGCAGAAAGCGCATCGTGTGGCAGTCCTGCAGGAGAGGAGACCCATCAGCAACCAAGACCACCTTCCCCAGAAACAGCTTAACACTGACTCACATCCACATGTTCTGACAATGACACTAGGGTTAACATTCACTGTGTCCAGAAAAAGATTCCTAATGATTGAAATGTTTCCAGCTAATAGAACCTGGTAATTTGATTCAACTCATCTCAGAAAGGTTGGATTTATTGCAGGGCTGTTGTATTGGGTTGCATTCAATTGTTAATGTGTACCAAATAATTGTATTACCCATTCTCTCCATATGTGGCTCAGCAGGAAATGTTCTCAGGTAATGATTCCAGGTATTGTTATAACAGCAATTAATTTGTCTATGCTATCACCTGATGGAGAGGAAGTAGGAGGACAGTAGCTGAAATATACCAGCTGAGACAGACAGTTTGAAAAATGAATCGATGAGTGTTACACCACTGAAAAATAGGACAGTGGTATATTTCACCTTTGTCGTGAGTTTACAGAGAAAGGTGAGGCAGCCCCAATGTACCTGCAGGTAGCGGTCAGTAATGATGAGTGCGAGGAAAGCGATGGATGCATAGAGGCTGATGTAGATGGTGACAGCGCTGGCCTGGCAGTGAAACACCATGAAGCTCCACGGCGCCGCCCCGAGGTCCTTCAGAATCTTGAAGGGCAGAGCGAGCAGCAGCAGGAGGTCGGCCACTAGCAGGTTGACCAGGTAGACGCTGGTGCTCTGCTGCTGCACAGTTACATGTATCAGTTTATCTCACATGACTTCACATCTTCCTCTGTGATATGACCTAATCTTGTCTAATCTCATTTCAATTCACATAATCTTAAGTGGAGAATCTGAGCTTTCATCTCCTCTCACCTGAAATCCTTTTATCGTACCTGACAGCATCTCGCTTTCACCACATCACATCTTAAACCAAGGCACTGTACGCAGCCTGCTGGTCATGTGTCTGCATTGTGGTTCCTAGCCAGATATGCTCTTAAAAAAACAGATGTTTTTTTTTCCAATTTAAGACACATTTTAACAATTTACTTTTAAACCTGTGTTGTTTTTAACTGCGTCTTTTAACAGAATGAAGGATTTTAGTCATATTACGCATATGGACTTAAAATACACAGTAAAACAAGCTGAATTAACGTCTGCGCAGTGGCTGATCACCAAACAGCATAAGTATAAGGCTGAATTTTTTTTTTTTTCAGTATATTTTTTTGGGGCTTTTTATGCCTTTATTGGACAGTATAGTGGAGAGAAACAGGAAACGGGGAGGCAGAGAGAGTGTGGGAATGACATGCAGTGAAAGGCTGTCTGATGTGGGATTTGAGCTGGGGCCAACTGCAGCGAGGACTGTAGCCTCTACACATGGGACGCCTGCTTAGACCACTACGCCACACGACGCCCCATAAGGCTGAATTTTAACAATGAACTGTTTCTTCAGTGCTTTTAGCAGTTTTAATCACCGGCTATGTTGTATCAGAGGTAAGAGACCACCTGTAGACATTTCAGCTATGTGCTACATGTTCTGACAACAAACATGGCTGTGTGTGTGGATTGCAGTCCCACGCTTGCAAAACTGAAGACAGATACTTACAGTATTACACTTATACAGTTACTTGATTGCAGGCTAAGCTCAGGGCAGGACAAGTTAATCGTGGAGCTATCTTCCATAACCACAGCTGAAGACCTATTTATTTAACTTGGCTTTTATTTAATTTCCCCACATTTTACTATTCTTATTGGTTTCTGTTTTTATTTTAATTTACATATTTTACCATCTACTGTCTTTCTATTGTCTATTTTCATTGTTGTTCTATTTGCCCCTTATTTTATTGTACTGTTTGATATTTTTACTGTAAAACACTTTGAGCTATATTTCTTTTATGAAAGGTGCTCTTTAAATAAAGTTGTTTCACTTAACATGATGTAATATTTATCTCATCTCATCTGGTTAGATCTTAACCGTCCTTGTCTTTTCATTTTCTTCCTGTTATCATGTGTCACTTAAACTTTGTGACTTCATCTAAGTTTGTTTATGTAATGGTCACATTTTAGATCGTCTCATGTCAACACATCATCATTTCATCTCATTTTATCTCACCTTATTCCATCCTCTCTAATCCTATCTATAAATTCCATAAATCCTGACCTGACTCGACTCATCCCATCTCGTTTCATCTCGTTCTTCGTGAAATCATCTCTTCTATTCATTTGAATTATTTCTGTTATTTTTTCATCTCATGACATCTCACCTCATCTTGCAATATAATACACCATTTCACCTTGTAATTCTATTCTATCTCATAACATCTCTTTTTAGGTTCCTTGATGTGTTTTAATCACATCTAATTGATCTCATCTCACTTAATCTCACTTTATCTCCTATCACTCACCTAACTGTACAATCCAAAAAAAAAATCTGTTCTTGAGTTAAATTCTCGCCTGCGACATAATCTCACCTCATCTAAGAATTATTTCATTACATCTCACTTTACTTTCTCTCATCACATCTCTCGCGATCTTAATATATTTCACCCCAGGTCATGTTGCATAGTTACATTAAGTCTCATTCGATATCATGTCACATAAAACTGCATCAAATCTGATCAAGTAAAAGCTCAATTTGATATAAATTCTCCCACCTCTCATTTCAACTCACCTGACATCATCTAATGTCATGACATCTTATTTCATTGTGACCAATCTTATCTGATCTCACATAATTCCTTCTTCTTCACAACTCCTCAGATGTCTCATCTGACACAATATCCTGTTTCCTCACCTCCTCTTATCTTGTCTCATCTCACTTCATGTTTGTCATCTCAGCTCATGTGATATCACGTCAATGCAATAGTTTTTAAAAAGAAAGATCTTCTTGAACTGATTCCTCTCACCTGAGACCCTCATAGCTCATCTTGTCTCATCTCATGACATCTCACATACTTCAGTTCAGTCTCATCTGACATATTTTTAAATTTCTTCATCTGCTTTAATTTCATCTCATCTCATCTCACACCATACCTGATGTGTTCTGATCTCACCTCCAGCCCCCTCCAGTTTCACTCAGCAGAAATTCTTACCTGTGCTCTGGGACTGTGGATGAAGGCCCACACAGAAAGCAGGTTTCCAGGCAGACTGACAATAAAGATGAGGATGTAGAGGACAGTGAAGGGTCCCATCTGGTCGTTGACAATACACTCCATCCCCTGCTCAGCTCCTCCAGCACTGAAGTTGGAGGAAGGAGGCATCATGAGGATGTGCAGTGCTCACCTGGAGCTGAAAAAAACAAAGCATCAAGCGCCTATTTACTTTTACTCATGGCAAATACTTTTACTGTTAAATTCAAAATTAAATAAAATTCAGCAAATAAAGTTCCAAAATGGTGTTTGAGTAGAAACAAACATAACACGAGGTTGTTGTTCTTACTGTGGACGATGTCTGTGGAAGTCTGTATCTTCAGCAGCTGCTCTGACTGTGGTTCGGATGTCTGAACCACAGTGAGCTCCACAATCTGGTTAGAAACAGAAAGAGCAGAGGCTGGTGGGAAGAAAACATACTTTTAAATGCTAACGCTGTAATGCTAATACAGTTTTTTAATTTATTTTACATGACACAAATGAGCCTCTCGTCAAATGTTATGCACTTTGTTATGAACTTTAAAAACTGTAACTGTGATATGTACAAAAGTAACTGCACTAAGTCAATTCTTAGTAAGGCCTCCTTTGCCAACATGTTGCATGGAGATGGAAATAATCTGCTGTGTGGGGTGTGTGGTAGCCAGAGGGTCAGGAAGCACTGCATAGATTGAGGGAAGAATGGACTCTACCACATGTCAGCACATTTATTGATGCTGACTTCCTGCAGTCAGTCAAGAGACTGAAAGAGAAAAGATATCGGCTTCTACAACAGGGCAGTGATCCAAAGCATCCACCAGAGCTGAACTTGTGGAACAGCCCCCACAGACCCCCCCACCCCGACCTGGCCATTGCTGAAAACCTGTGGGTAGCTGTTCATCCTGCTGTATGAGCAGGACAGACTGAAACATCTCAGAACCTGAAGTGATCTGCAGGAAGAGGCTGTTCATCAGGGACAGACGCACAACAATTTCTATGTAATGTTTCCTATTATTTTAAGTTGATTAAGTAAAAAGTAACAGAGGATTGACATTTTTAAAGTTACATTTTTTCATTTTTAATTGCTGCAGAGGTTGGATTCACTTCTTTTCCCTTCAAATATAAACTAGATGTGGAATTTTGTTGTTTTCCTACTCTTGTCTGCTATGAACTTAAATAGTAAATATTCATAATCAACCATAAGTTGAACTTTGGAAAATGTATTTATTTATTTATTAATTGTTTAAGACTCAAGAACTTTTGAATGCAAGTTTTGAGTTTACCTTTTTGTCCCACATCTATACACATCACTTTGCTACCAATCCATTTCACAACTTACAACCCTGTGGAACTGTCCCATTATTTATGGTTATGATATAAATTGACTAATAAAATAACAGACTGGATAAAGTTACGAAATGAAAGGGGACTGAAGTAGCCTTTTAAAGTCAATTATATCACTATTCTAATCATTTGTAGTTTTATAAATAGAGTATGCAACAGTTTATAATATTCTGCATGAAATAGTGAGTTATGATTTCCATGCATAGTTCCCCTAAATGCATGTTCATCTGTTCACTTCCCTTTCATCCATCTGGTTTTGGTGCAGGTTTTTATAAAGTTGTTTGGTCTACTTGTTGATTCATCCTGTTGAATGTGCAGAAGCTCCGACAGACAATCTTACATGTCAGAGTTATAACAGATCCGGAGGTGACAGACAGAGAGGTAAGCTATGTCGCTGAGCAGGATGTGAAGCAAACACTGCGGTAACAGACGAACTGTCTGCAGCAGGAAATCGTAAATAAATAAGGAAACTCTGTAATTGTAAACATATGATTCAACAAGTGAGCAGCCACCTCCTCTCAGAGGGACAAAAAGTCAGTCTCTATTTCTCTCCATACTTCTGAACAGGGAAGGTCTTTTTTTTTAATTATTATATATTGATATTTTAAAGCCCTCAGACAGACGTGGGTTAAATGTCACAAAGTTAGGATGAGTCAAGCAGCAAGCTGTGACGATGGACAGGGGTTTCAGATAAAAAGTTGCAATATGACATCAGAAGAGAGTGTTGGAAGAAGCAAGACATTAAAATTACATACAGTATAGTAAACACACAAGTTGTAGCTTGTGTGTGTTTTAATACCAATAAATTAATCACTGTTTTAAGCTTTTGAAGAATAAGTCTGTGTTTGATGTCAGTTAGTGTCAGTAAATCCCCTAAAATCACCAAAACCTCTGACGTGTCTCAGCATTTTCTGTGGCTCTCAGCTCTGAGCACACCACCTCATACTAAACATGTAAATCTGCAAAAACATGTCAGATAAAAAAAAAAAAACTTGAAGACTTAAGACTAGACAGAGCTTCTTTGTAAGATGTTGTGTGTTGTATAATGTTGCCTTGCTGATAAAGATCTGTAGAGAAGCTTTCTTTTTACTACCTGGTAAATCCTTCACAGTGTTCCCCATCCATCACCTAAATTCACCACAGTTTCATAATGAACTGAAGATCTGTACACTCTTCTCATAATGTAACATAAAAGATGTGCTCTGTTTGGATTTGGATCTGTTACTTCACTGTAGACCTGTGAGCAGCGCGTTGATTCACACAGCCCTTCTTTGACCCTCAGGACCAAGCAGCAACCTCCAGGACTGAATAATTATGCCAACACTGAATTGCCAAAAACTGCAGTTCCTCTAATGACCACTAGAATTTGGCTCCAACAGTAAGTAAAAATTTATTGTATGTTACACCCAAAACACTCCCATGAGTAATTAAGAGATTAAGTAAAACCTTTTTGAACCATGCACCTGGAGCAGCTATTTTCTCATTGCTCACAGTATTATCTATTAAATGTTACTCAAACAGGTGATTTTTTTAGTTTGGAGCATTTGTTGTGGACTATTTTCAGTGACGGAATAATCCACATTTGGTGCTATTTGGGGCAACAGGATGATACATGTCAAAATGAACTACTCATAACTAACTCACTGATATGTTTCAAAAATTTTGGAAACAGTGGAGCTCCTCCTCCACAGAGGAACAAGGAGGTAAACCACCAGACTAGTTTTTCAGAGGAACTGATGAACAACATCCTTGTTACCAGTTTGCACTGAGTCACAGAGGCTGGTCTAGCAGCAGCCTAACAGGAATGATGTCAGGACTTCACCTTTCAGTGGAAGGATACAGTAAAGTAAAGATCAAACTGACTTCAGGGTGCTGCAGTCATTCATTTCTCTCATTCAGCTGTGTCTCCATGATGGAGGGCAATATAATGGTTGTGTCTAAAGATCTAGATCCATCAGGGATCTGACCTGAATATCAACAATGTTGAGTCATTAATTACAAGTAATACCTCGCTGAGTTACCAGAAGATGGTGGAGCATGTTCATTGGTGATTTTTGTAAACAGCTGATTCTGTCTGACACATTGGTCCAAAGTAAAGAAAACTGAGTAGTAGTAGTAGTATCAGTTTTAAAAAGCTGTAACAATGAAGAATTTTAATTTTGGCCCCTTCTCCACAGCAACAGCCCCTGAGGCTCATGGGTTTTGTAGCATCAAAAATCGTGTATCAAACTGACCACAAAATCACAGACGTATTAAGACTGCTGCACCCCAGAATCTTTGTCGAGTAAATCCTGGTACCCCCAGGTAATGTGCTGCTCCACCCCCTGTTTACAGTATACTGCTTGGCTGTGTTAAGTGTTGAGTGGTTTAATAAAGAGTATTAACTAACTGTCTTTAAAGTGTGTGTGTTTTATTAGTCACACAGAGACAGCAATTACATACACAATCAAAAATGAAATCAAAAATTCTACTGCCCAGTGGACAGAAAATCCTTCACAATACTTCAAATTGTCAGTTATTTATTCTTTTTTTATTTTTATTTCAGTCACTGTGAACAGAACCAGAAAAAAGAAGAACAAACTGAGCTATAGAGGAACCAGCATCACATCTTAGGAGGGTGGTATGTGACATTCAGTACTGTGATCATCAGTCTGTAAAAGCTCTAAATGAACCTCAATGAGCCCTTACCTCCTGTGCCTGTCCTCTCACAGGTCCTCAGACTATGTGTTGGCTCCCTGAGGACTGGTCAGTTCTCCGGGTTCTCCCCAGGTCCTCAGACTGTGTTTGATTCAGTGAGCTCATGTGCTCAGAGCTGCGGAAGCTGCAGATGCAAAAGAAGGTGTTTTCCTGACTGCAAGCATGCTGCTGTCGTCAGTGTTCACGTCAGACCACAAGCCACGCTTCCCTGCAACACACACAGCTTTTCAGTAACTGACTCATGAATTTGGTTGATTTCAGTAGTTGATCTGTTTTAAAGTGAGGAAATTGTTGTTGAGACATCTGGTTTATCTCACATCTACAGACATTAATGTCACTTAAATATCAATTACCTGTGTGGGCAAGCTGTGGTGATGATTAAGAGTGGGAGGTCATTTTACCCTGATCCTGAGGCCTTCTTAGCAAGGTTGAGGTAACAGGGTAGATACCCCCCCCCACCCCACACACACACACACACACACACACACACACACACACACACTCACCTTTTCAACCTCAGAGGTTCCTGTGTGTGGCTGTTTCTACACCTGTCTGATTATAAAAACTGTCATTCACACCCACAACATCATGACTGGTCAACTGTGTGGACGCGAGGAAGGAGGCAGAGTATGAACTTCTCTCTCAGCCCTCTCACTGTTTCTGTCACCATGTTGTAACATGAGCTGACAACAGTGTTACAGTGTCTCTTCTCAGTCAGCTCCATCACATGGACCCAGAATGCAAGAACCTACAAATTAGGAACTGACAGACTGAGATTCAGTGATAATACAGATGTGACCCAGCAGCATCTGTACTGCCTATGTACCTAAACTGCTTTGACAATTTATCCCTCTTTTATCAAAAGTTTTTTTTTTCTTTTTAATTTATTTAATAGCTAGAAAATGCACTTTACTGGGCGCCAAGTTCAGTATGTTCACACATACAAGGAACTGACTTTGAATGGTTGGTGCCAAAATTCACAGAATAGAAACTAAAATCAAAGAAAAGAGAAACCTAATTAGGAAATAAAAACAGGAAACATAGTCATAAAAGCTAGTAAAGGAATAAAGTGAGGGTGCATTGGTGCAGGTGTCTGTGGCCTTATACTGCAAAGTACTGTACAGGCTGCGGGCCTTCTGCTGTAGAGAGTGTTGTAGTAAAATATATGATGCATTATTACTGAATGTTAAACTTATATAATCCAATGGAATATCTATACTCACAACTGAGGTTAGATTTGTATGTGAACCAGCTTTTACTGAAGTAAGATTGTTACAGAATGGAACCTGGAAGGAATAAAGTAAAAAAAAAAAATGAAGGCCCTGGGAGCAATGGTGTTGGAATAACAGCGATGACGAGGCCCAGATTGAAGATAGACGAAGACCTTAGGTTTAGAGTGGTGGAGGGGCTCTTGGATGCCTGGTCCTACTACACAGCTTGGCACAGGAGTCTTTAGGACGGGTGAACGAGGGGCTTCTGGACACCTCGTCCTACTGCGCTACCCTGGCAGACCTGGTTGGGGGAATTACACACGGGGCTGGACACCATTGCTCCCAAGGCGGAGATAGATTAGGTTGGGGTTAAAACAGCTCTGGCACAAGGTTATCATAGATGTTAAAAAAACACTTTGGGATTTTCTTTATTAAAACCATTTATGTATGGTTAAAAGATATATCCCTAAATAAATAAAAACAAAAATGTATAAAAAAAATCAAAGAATAAAAGAATAAAAAGAATTAAAAAAACTAATAAATAAATAAATAAAAATACAGGGAAAAGGAATAATAGTACAGGGGGGCAGCGGGAGTTTCAGTTATTATAAAATTCTCCTGACTTTCATTAACTCTCCCAACTGTTGGATAAAGAGGGATAAAATATGTTAAAATGACAATTTCTCCAATAAGAAAAAAATTAATAGAATATGTAAAAGAAATCAATTAATATATAGAATTATTAATAGAAAAAATAAGATAAATAAATATGGAACATAGAGATACCGCTATTAAAACATATAAGCACTAAAACAAGACAAGGTTAGTAATGATTAAAATATATAAAGGAAACATGCAATTTATGTAATAAATGGCACATAACATCAAGTAATAAGTGCTATAAAAAAGTGTTTAAAAGTTCAGAAATATAGTTACTAAAATAAGTTTTCATCTTACATGTTCACGGTATCTGTATGTAATAAATAAATAAAATTTAAAATATTTAACAGAAAAAGTTAAGAGCTAAATATATGATAAATATATTATTCAATTATAAGTTGAAAATTAAATTGAAAAAATTATCATAAAACATAAGTTCCCTAATTTATTGCGTGTTTTTTTATTTAAAATAGTTTTTAATTTAAAGGGTTCCTATATTTTTAAAGGAAGTTAAAAAAAATTCAGGCGGCTCTTATATTCCATTTCTTATTTCTTTCTATCTTTTAAAATAATATTATTCCTCTCCATGTGAATAAAAAGTGCTACAAAGTTAGGGGATGCAATAAAATAAAACTTAAATGGTACCAGCCGTTAGTGTAGAAGGTTTTATATTAATCTGTTTGCTTTAATAAAACAATGTGTATATTGTTGATGTAATCATAATATGCTTATAACTAAGTGATTTTTTCATAAAATTTGCTGTGCAAGAAGAAGAGACAGACTGAACTTATGATATTGTTTGAAGGCCACAACTCCTTATATGGCAGACATCCCGGAAAAGTAAGACAGAAAACAAGGAATAGAGTAGGGTATTGTCTCTCTTTGTGTGAATCTCTCACAGAGCCACCAGCACGAGGGTAGGAGTCTCAGATAACACGAGGTGAAACAAAACAGAGAACACGTGGAGGAGCAAAGCAAGGAGACAGCGGCATGGACTGATAAGAGAATCAACCCACATTGTATTATTTTTTTCTGTGTAAGACTATGAAAAGACTGGGTCAGGGAGTGGTAGGTAGTCAGACTTCATGAACTGGCGCAACTGCATGTTGTGGTAAGGGAGAGAAAGTTTGGCCCAGAGCTCTGTAACGATCTCCTTTTTCTAATGCTTTATTGCTGTTAGCTTTAATAAATACGGGGATTTGAACTTTGAAAGAGTGTCCTGTTTCCTTCATCAAACCAACACGCGAGTTCAGGAGACGAACTCAACAAAAAAACAGCGCTGTTGAACAGTATTGCATTCTCAGGTGTAACTGATAACTTTATGACATGTAAACATGAAATCCATCACATTCTTCATGAATGCTACTCAAATAGACAGGAAAACCTATCCTGAAGTGTTCTGTATAGACAGGACAATGAGTGACAAAAACTCAGTTCTCAGACACAGAGAAAGCTTCTGACGAGGACTTAGAGCAGATCCTGACGCTTAACAGCGCTTTACAACAGTATCGCATTCTAAGGTGTAGCTGATAACTTTATGACATGTAAACATGAAATCCATCATATTCTTCATGAATGCTCCTCAAATAGACAGGAAAACCTATCCTGAAGTGTTCTGTATAGACAGGACAATGAGTGACAAAAACTCAGTTCTCAGACACAGAGAAAGCTTCTGACGAGGACTTAGAGCAGATCCTGACGCTTAACAGCGCTTTACAACAGTATCGCATTCTAAGGTGTAGCTGATAACTTTATGACATGTAAACATGAAATCCATCATATTCTTCATGAATGCTCCTCAAATAGACAGGAAATCTGATCCTGGAGTGTTATGTGTAGAAATCCCACTAAATGTGAATGCTGAGATTTTGGACACACACAGACAGCTTTAACGAGGGAAAGAGGCGATCTAGGCGCTGGAAACGTTAAAACAGCGCTGTTGAACAGTATTGCATTCTCAGGTGTAACTGATAACTTTATGACATGTAAACATGAAATCCATCATATTCTTCATGAATGCTACTCAAATAGACAGGAAAGCTGATCCTGGAGTGTTATGTGTAAAAATCCCACTAAATGTGAATGCTTTGATTTCGTAGAGACACAGACAGCTTTAACGAGAGAAAGAGCCGATCTAGGCGCTGGAAACCTTAAGACAGTGCTGTTGAATTCTTGCATTCTCAGGTGTAACTGATAACTTTATGACATGTAAACATGGAATCCATCATATTCTTCATGAATGCCACTCATATAGACAGGAAAACTGATCCTGGAGTGTTCTGTGTAGAAATCCCACTAAATGTGAATGCTGAGATTTTGGACACACACAGACAGCTTTGACGAGGGAAAGAGCCGATTTAGGCTCTGGAAACATTAAGACAGCGCTGTTGAATTCTTGCATTCTCAGGTGTAACTGATAACTTTATGACATGCAAACATGGAATCCATCATATTCTTCATGAATGCCACTCATATAGATAGGAAAACTGATTCTGAAGTTTTCTGTGTAGAAATCCCACTAAATGTGAATGCTGAGATTTTGGAGACACAAAGACAGCTTTAATGGGGGAAAGAGTCGATCTAGACACTGGAAACGCTAAAACAGCGCTGTTGAACAGTATTGCATTCTCAGGTGTAACTGATAACTTTATGACATGTAAACATGAAATCCATCATATTCTTGATGAATGCTACTCAAATAGACAGGAAAACTGATCCTGGAGACTTCTGTGTAGAAATCCCACTAAATGTGAATGCTCAGATTTTGGACACACACAGACAGCTTTAACGAGGGAAAGAAGCGATTTAGACGCTGGAAACGCTAAAACAGCGCTGTTCAACAGTATCGCATTCTCAGGTGTAACTGATAACTTTATGACATGAAAACACGAAATCCATCATATTCTTCATGAATGTTACTCAAATAGACAGGAAAACTTATCCTGAAGTGTTCTGTGTAGAAATCCCACTAAATGTGAATGCTCAGATTTTGGATACACACAGACAGCTTTAACGAGGGAAAGAGCTGATTTAGACGCTGGAAACGTGGAAACAGCGCTTTTCAACAGTATCGCATTCTAAGGTGTAGCTGATAACTTTATGACATGTAAACATGAAACCCATCATATTCTTCATGAATGCTACTCAAATAGACAGGAAAAGTGATCCTGAAGTGTTCTGTGTAGAAATCCCACTAAATGTGAATGCTCAGATTTTGGAGACACAAAGACAGCTTTAACGAGGGAAAGAGTCGATCTATGCGCTGGAAACGTTAAAACAGCGCTGTTGAACAGTATTGCATTCTCAGGTGTAACTGATAACTTTATGACATAACTTATGTAGCTGGAAACGTGAAAATACACTTGAGAATGCAATAATGTTCAATAGTGCTTTTTAAGCGTCAGGATCGGCTCTTTCCCTCGTTAAGGGTTAAGGGTCCTGTGTCTGAGAACTGAGTTTTTCTCACTAGTTGTCCTGTCTATAAAGAGCACTTCAGGATAGGTTTTCCTGTCTATTTGAGTAGCATTCATGAAGAATATGATGGATTTCATGTTTACATGTCATAAAGTTATCAGTTACACCTGAGAATGCAATACTGTTCAACATAATGCAATACAACTTGTCTTCATCATGGCCACTTCTGGCCAATTGAAACCCATGAAAACTACCTTTTTTAATTCCTTGTTATTAAATCATACAATTTAGTTAAAATTGCTTTCATTCTAAACTCAACACTTAAAAATTGTAGTTTTTAATGTTTTCTACCAGATTCAGTCATTTCTCCATTTTTGGCCAAGGGAGAAATTTCATCTAATATTCTAAGTTTCCAATATGGGTCTATGATGTCATACTGCACTCCAATGGAGCGAATGAATGACACAATTTTGACATAGGTGTGACCTTTAGGATAGCAGATAATGGTTTGACTCAGGCAACAATAAAAAAAAATCAAAGGGCATCTTGCAGAGCTCAAAGATGCAGCTGCAGGGTAAACAAAAAGCAACTCAGCATTGTTTGTAAATCTGTCCTGGAGTTTATTCAGGTGCAGCCAATACTAAGGCTGTAAGTAAGCCTATCAGCTTCCAGATCATTTTTTCTCTGGCAAGGTGGCAAGAAGGTCGTATTCACTGCTTCAAGCACTTGACTATGTGATGCGTTCAAAGATCGAAGATAGGGAGAAATCCTCTGGATTTGAAGAAGAGACATCTTCTACTCAAGATGAGGACACATCCTCTCTTGAAGATGATGGGACACCCTCCTCAGAGGATGAAAACATCACCACTGATGATGAGGAGTACCAGCCAGTGCCTAATTCCTCTTCCTTAAGGGGTGAGTACGCTGGACAAGTTTTCCTGTCTATTTGAGTAGCATTCATGAAGAATATGATGGATTTCATGTTTACATGTCATAAAGTTATCAGCTACACCTTAGAATGCGATACTGATGAAAAGCGTTTTAAGCGTCAGGATCTGCTCTAAGTCCTCGTCAGAAGCTTTCTCTGTGTCTGAAAACTGAGTTTTTGTCACTCATTGTCCTGTCCGTGCAGAACACTTCAGGATAAGTTTTCCTGTCTATTTGAGTAGCATTCATGAAGAATATGATGGATTTCATGTTTACATGTCATAAAGTTATCAGCTACATTTTAGAATGCGATACTGTTGAAAAGCGCTGTTTCCATGTTTCCAGCGTCTAAATCGGCTCTTTCCCTCGTTAAAACTATCTGTGTTTCTCCAAAATCTCAGCATTCACATTTAGTGGGATTTCTACACAGAACACTTCAGGATAAGTTTTC